>NC_036867.1:13554057-13684057 GCF_002910315.2 Salvelinus sp. IW2-2015
TGGTAATGTCACGTTCCTGACCTGTTTTCTGTTAGTTTTGTATGTTTTGTTGGTCAGGACGTGAGTGTGGGTGGGCATTTCTATGTTTTGTGTTTTCTATGTGTAGGTCTATTGTAATCAGCCTTATTGGTTCTCAATCAGAGACAGGTGTTTGACGTTGTCTTCTGATTGAGAACCATATATAGGTTAGCTGTTCACACTGTTTGGTTTGTGGGTGGTTGTCTCCTGTGTCTGGTGTTGTTTGCACCTACAGGACTGTTTCGTTCGTTTGTCATTTTGTTTGTAGTAAGTACTTGTTCGTTCGTTCGTTCTGCGTGTTTCATGTCAGTTCATCGTTCTAGTCTGTCTACATTCGTTTTTGTATTTTTTGTAATCATTTCAAGTATAGTTCGTTTTGTTTCTTGTTTAATAAAATTCATTATGGCATTTCAACGCGCTGCACCTTGGTCGAATCACTACTCCTCCTCTTCGTATGAAGAGGAGGAGGAACGTCGTTACAGAACCACCCACCAATCCAGAACCAAGCAGCGTAATGTCGAGCAGAGGAACCAGGACTCGTGGACTTGGGAGGACGTTTTAAATGGAAAGGGTTGCTACACATGGGAGGAGATCCTGGCTGGAAGGGATCGCCTCCCATGGGAACACTGGAGGCACTGAGGAGAGCAGAGGCAACCGGAAGAAGGAACCGGCTTTATGAGGGACGCGTCTAGCACGGAAGCCCGAAAAGCCCGTGAGTACTACCCAAAAATTTCTTGGGGGGGGGGGGGGCTAAGAGGTTGTGGGCCAAGGGCAGGTAGGAGACCTGCGCCCACTTCTCAGGCTAACCGTGGAGAGCGGGAGTACGGGCAGACACCGTGTTACGCAGTAGAGCGCACGGTGTCTCCTGTACGTGTGCTAGCCGGTGCGGGTTATTCCACCTCCCCGCACTGGTAGGGCTAGATTGGGCATTGAGCCAGGTGTCATGAGGCCGGCTCAACCGCGTCTGGTCTCCAGTGCGTCTCCTCGGGCCGGCATACATGGCACCTGCCTTACGCATGGTTTCCCGGTTTGCCTACATAGCCCGGTGCGGGTTATTCCACCTCCCCGCACTGGTCGGGCGACCGGGAGCATTCAACCAGGTAAGGTTGGGCAGGCTCAATGCTCAAGAGAGCCAGTACGCCTGCACGGTCCGGTATTTCCGGCGCCACCTCCCCGCCCCAGTCCAGTACCAACAGTGCCTACACCACGCCACAGGCTTCCAGTGCGTTTCCAGAGCCCTGTTCCTCCTCCACGCACTCTCCCTGTAGTGCGTGTATCCAGTTCGGTGGCCTCCAGTTCCGCACCACGCACTAAGCCTCCTGTGCGTCTCAGAGCCCTGTACGCACTGTTCCTTCTCCCCGTACTCGTCCTGAGTGGCGTGCACTCAGCCCGGTGCCACCAGTGCCGGTACCACACACCAGGCCTATAGTGCGCTTCGAGAGTCAGTGTGCCCTGTCCCTGCTCCCCGCACTAGGCTTGAAGTGCGTGTCTCCAGTCCGGTGCCTCCAATTCCGGCACACGTACCAGGCCTACAGTGCGTCTCAGCCGGCCAGAGTCTGCCGTCTGCCCAACGGCGCCTGAACTGTCCGTCTGCCAAGCGCCGCGATGAACTGCCCGTCTGTATTGAGCCTTCAAAGCCCCGTCTGCCATGAGCCTACAGAGCCTTCCGCCAGACAGGAGCCGCTAGAGCCTTCCGCCAGACAGGAGCCGCTAGAGGCTTCGCCAGACAGGAGCCGCCAGACCTTCCGCCAGACAGGAGCAGCCAAAGCCTTCCGCCAGACAGGATCAGCCAGAGCCATCCGTCTCCGCAGCGCCATCTGAGCCAACGTCTCCGCAGCGCCATCTGAGCCATCCGTCTCCCCAGCGCATCTGAGCCATCCGTCTCCCCAGCGCCATCTGAGCCATCCGTCTCCCCAGCGCCATCTGAAGCCATCCGTCTCCCCAGCGCCATCTGAGCCATCCGTCTCCCCAGCCCATCTGAGCCATCCGTTCCCCAGCGCCACTCTGACATCCGTCTGTCCCGAGCCATTAGAGCCGCCGTCTGTCCCGAGCCGTCAGAGCCGATAGTCAGACGGGATCTGCCAGAGCCGCCAACCAGACGGGATCTGCCAGAGCCGCCAACCAGACGGGATCTGCCAGAGCCGCCAACCAGACGGGATCTGCCAGAGCCGCCAACCAGGACGCGGATCTGCCAAGCCGCCAACAGACGGGATCTGCAGAGCCGCCAACCAGACGGGATCTGCCAGAGCCGCCAAACCAGAACGACGGGAATCTGCCAGAGCGCCAACCAGACGGGATCTGCCAGAGCCGCCACCAGACGGGATCTGCCAGAGCCGCAACCAGGGGATCTGCCAGAGCCGCCAGTGAGCCATGAGCGTCCAGAGCCGTAGTGACATGACAGCAGAGCGTCAGCCTGCATGAGCGTCCAGGCCGTCAGCCTGCCATGAGCGTCCAGTGCCGTCAGCCTGCCATGAGCGTCCAGAGCCGTCAGCCTGCCATGGCGTCCAGAGCCGTCAGTGCCATGAGCGTCCAGAGCCGTTCAGCCTGCCATGAGCGTCCAGAGCCGTCAGCCTGCCATGAGCGTCCAGAGCCGTCAGCCTGCCATGAGCGTCCAGAGCCGTCAGCCTGCCATGAGCGTCCAGAGCCGTCAAGCCTGCATGAGCGTCCAGAGCCGTCAGCCTGCCATGAGCGTCCAGAGCCGTCAGCCTGCCATGAGCGTCCAGAGCCGTCAGCCTGCCATGAGCGTCCAGAGCCGTCAGTCAGCCATGAGCTGCCCCTCAGCCCGAAGCGGCTAGTAATCCAGAACTGCCCCTCAGTCCAGAGCTGTCTCTCTGTCCGGAGCTGCCCTTCAGTCCGGAGTTGCCCCTCATCTAGCTACCTCTCTATCCTGAGCTACCTCTCTATTCTGAGCTATTCTCTACTATTCCGACCTACTCTTTCCTGAGCTACCTTGTCCCGGAGCTGTCCCTTATCTTGGTGTTGCCCTCTATATTAGGTGGGTGGAATAATGGGGTGGTCATTGTAAAGGGGAGAAGTAAGCTGGATTGATTATGGTGGGGGTGGGACCTCGTCCAGAGCCTGAGCCACCACCGTGGTCAGATGCCCACCCAGACCCTCCCCTAGACTTTGTGCTGGTGCGCCCGGAGTTCGCACCTTGAGGGGGGGGTTATGTCACGTTCCTGACCTGTTTTTCTGTTAGTTTGTATGTTTTGTTGGTCAGGACGTGAGTGTGGGTGGGCATTTCTATGTTTTGTGTTTCTATGTGTAGGTCTATTGTTCAGCCTTATATGGTTCTCAATCAGAGACAGGTGTTTGACGTTGTCTTCTGATTGAGAACCATATATAGGTTAGCTGTTCACACTGTTGGTTTTGGGTGGTTGTCTCCTGTGGTCTGTGTTTGTTTGCACCATACAGGACTGTTTCGTTCGTTTGTCATTTTGTTTTGTAGTAAGTACTTTGTCGTTCGTTCGTTCTGCGTGTTCATGTCAGTTCATCGTTCTAGTCTGTCTACATTTCGTTTTGTTATTTTGTAATCATTTCAAGTATAGTTCGTTTTTGTTCTTGTTTTAATAAAATTCATTATGGCATTTCAACGCGCTGCACCTTGGTCGAATATCACTACTCCTCCTCTTCGTATCGAAAGCCAGGAGGACTCGTAACGAACGCCCAGTAGGTCAGGAACACTACTGCACTGTGCTCACAGAGAAGAACGATGGGACGAGTAGGTGGATCGTCGATTACAAGTAAGGTCGTGATTCAGGTCGATTAGGGACTAAGAAGCTAAAGCAATTTGCTTGCTCCAAGAAAATCTATTTTGTGCTAAATTATTATGGTGCTAGACGTGTAGCAGTTGCTTTGTGGAGAAAGAGACTGTGGTATGAGAGGAACAGTAACGAGAAGAGCAGTGGTGTTTTCTGAATAAAGAGACGTATCAGAGTGTTCATTTCTCCCTAAATTCTGACACCAGTCCAATAATATATGCAGTATTTATGGTCTGACTCACACGTTTTCGAAGTGTGGGCTGAGCGGTTAATGGTTGTGGGACGTGTCATCAAAGTTAACCAGGTGTGTTCTAGGTTTGTGCTATGCCAGTTTGGAGAAGTTCAGTCATTACATGCGCCATCTCGCTTCAGAGCCTCATGGAATGTAATTCTGAGAAGACCCTTGCCTATGAGTAAGAGCGACTATTGAGTACTAGTGAGATGTGAAGAGCAGTATGAGTAATGTGCAATGTGTGTAAAGCTTGAAGTTTAAGCCCTCGGTGGAGGCAACGGAATGTAGGCCATGTTATTCCCCATAACCGCTGAGATCACGACTTGCAGTTCAGTGTATGGCCTGTGATGTATTATTTGTAAAGTCTCGACACGACTGGAGCCATAGCTATATGTCCTTAAATTGGAAATCTTATCCGAATCTAATGTTTAAGTAGGACAGGTTGATGCTCCATAACACATTATACTATCGTCGTGAGCCATTCTCTAATGGCGCCATTCCATTTCAATTGCCATCCTCCCTTCACTAGCACGCCTCCACTAATGAATATTCTGGGAAGACCTTTTGCAAAATGATGCATAATCAGCCATTCTATGCAGTTAGTTCCCATTATACACTGAAATCAGTATCGAGTCAAATTCAATGTTTGTAACTTGAATAAGCGTCCGGGTGGGGGGCAGAACAGGATGCTAGGCACTGATTTTTCCCCACCGTGGTATCACGTTACTACTTGTGCGTGATATCTTGGCCTGGTATCGTATTGTTTGTAAATTTGGTATCAGTTGCAGTAGATGCTTCCTTGCCATATAGGGAAATAGGAATCATTACCGAAGTTCTGTCGTCCAAGAGCAGGTTATCTATCCAACACATTCATATAACCCATTCATTCATCGCACCTCACTGACGTACCCCACTGAAACATTTGCAAACTAATCTTGCCTTGAGCAGGGCTTCCAGGCTGTAATACCATAAACCGCACACATAACTGGCTATATAAGCATAAAACTGCTGAAATGTTCCATGAACAGCCAAGCGAGACATTGTTGATATGATCTCATTAACAGTATGCTATATATGAGCTCAGCTTTAACAAGGGAAAGGAAAAAAAGATGTCAAAAGGCTGGAGACAGAGAGACAGAGAGAAGAACAAACTAGTAACCCTACTGTCTAGCGTCTATTTCCGTCTTCATTATAACCATGTTCAAGTCTAGCATGCAGCCCATTATCTTTCACTGAACACAGACTTTATGTAAGATAAAAAACTCCATATCTAGAAGTCAAAGCACTTCTCCTGTACAGTATATACAGGCTGTAACATTATCAAAGTCGGGTAGAACTTTGTCTAACTTCCAAACGGAGCACTTAGGAGGTTAAAAATGGATGAACCCCTGTACTTTTTTGGTTGCCATGGCGCCTAATGGCAGCCTGTGTAGTTTACGTCCTGCTAATGTATTCCGTAATTATTTTGTTTATTTTTTTCATATTATGTGCATTGTTTTTAATATACATTAATATATATATTTTCTTATAGCTAATCAAGTATTGAACACCATATTTATTTTACCAACAAGGTTAGTTTGTTATTTTGTTATCAAACTCCTTTAATCAACTAGCCTAATTGTTCGATTCGAAAACCAGCCCAAATCTTCAAAGAGGCCTCATCTCATTCTTTCAGGCTGGAACAAAGACTCAAAACAGCAGCAACCATTATTCAACTACACAGAAGGGGTTAGGAAACGATTACTCAACTAAAGTATTGTGTGTGCACTCCCAGTGAGTGCAGTACAACATGCCCACCGGAGTTGGATGATAAAGGGACACTGGCCACGTCTCCTGCAGGCTGCTCTCAGGCAGTTGGAAACACCGCGGACCCACAAGGCAATCTGAAAACGCGGAGTGGATTTCAGAACCTCTTCAGACACTTTATGCAAACTCCTGTTCCATCTACGCTCCCTTGCCTATCAGAATGGAACTATTTTTGTCTAGTCTCTCACTAATAAAGCCCTCCTGCATCAAACCACATAGATAGACAAGGAGCTTGGACATGTGCCTAACTGAAACCTGGCATCAGCCTGGGGTCTACGTCAGCCCTAAATAAGCATGCCCACCTTCCCAGCACTGGCTTAGCCCATCATAGCCAAGTTGAACTCGAAAGGCCACCTGCCTGAACTGTGCTCTTTTGTATGTTCCGTTGTAAAATCCAAAACCACTCTACTCCACCTCAACCAACATTTGATCTAGGAGACTTCAATATCCACGTTGACTCCTCCTCATGTCACTACTGCTGAGTTTCTGAGTTTGACCTGAAGACTGTTGATGCCACCACGCACACCTGTGGGGACACTTGACCTGGTCATCACGACTCTGCCCAATCAACGACATGCCGGTCTATGACCTTTAGTGATGTCTGACCACAAGGTTGCGCACTGGACTTGACCATTCCTTCCCCCTTTAACCAAGTCCAAAGCACGGTTTTCCAGAACTGGAAAAACATCAACCCAGCCAGCTTGTCAGAGGACATATTGAACCGGTCTCCTCCAGCTTTTTCATCAGTGAATGAAATTGTGGAGTTTTACAACCAATGCCTGAGCAGTGTGCTTGACCATAAACATATTGGACATCGGCATTCGCTCGCTTAGCTCCCTGGTTTACTCCAGAACTGAGAAAAACGAAATCCACTGGTCGCATCATGGAACGGCATATCAGAAACTCAGACTTCATCGTCCACAATGGCCTTTCAAGAGCAACATAGGGCCTATTCCAAGGCCATGAAAAGAGGCGCGCGTCAATGTCTACTCCAACCTCATCAGTAAAAATCCTGGAAGAACTCACAGCACCGGTTCTCCGACCATAAACAATCTTTGAAAACCAGTCGCAGATGGAGACAACAGAAGAGCAGTGTACTTTTTCTTTAAACAAAGGTTTAGCAACATCAAATCTTTACATCTCCTGCTCTACGTCTCCTCCCGCCCTCGACCCTCCACGAAGCCACCTCAGCCCCTCTCTGTGTTTCTTGACCCAGGGAGGTATTAATGAAAACCTACTCCTGTACCTTGGATCTATTCCAAAAGCCCTGCTCAAACCATGCATCCCTGCACTGATACCAGATTGTTAACCACTCCCATCCAATCTGGCAGTGTCCACCTGCATTTAAGACCACTGTTAAAGAGGTCTTCTGAGAAAGCCCACCCTAGACCCAGAAGTGCTAACTAATTACAGGCCAATACCCAACTCCCCTTCTCTCCAAGTGTTGGGAAAGTGGTGTCTGTACAGCTCCAGGACCATGTCAATCAGAATACCTGTTTGGAGAAGTCCAGTCAGGTTTCCAGCAACACCACAGTATGAAACAGCCTACTCAGGGTCACCAACAACCTGCTGATGGCACTGATGCAGGCACTCCGCGGTCTCCTGATCTCCTGGACTTGAAGAGCAGTGGTTGACGCTGTCGACCACCCATCCTCTGGAATGCCTCCGGAAACCATCGGAATATCTGGACAGAGGTCGACCGATAATCGGAATGGCGATGGTAATTTGACGCCGATTTTGCAGATCTTTTTTTTCTTCTTTCTTCTTTTACACCTTTATTTAACTAGGCAAGTCAGTTAAGAACACTTCTTATTTTCAATGATGGCCTAGGAACGGTGGTTAACAGGGCAGAACGACAGATTTTTACCTTGTCAGCTCAGGGATTAAATCTTGCAACCTTACGGTTAAACTAGTCCAACGCTCTAACCACCTGCCTCACGAGGAGCCTGCCTGTTACGCGAATGCAGTAGAAGCCAAGGAAGTTGCTAGCTGAGCATTAACCATAAACGAATCAATCGCTTTCTTTAAAAATCAATACACAGAAGTTATATTTTTTTAACCTTGCATATTTAGCTAAAAAAAAATCCAGGTTAGCAGTTAATATTAAACCAGGTTGAAAATTGTGTCACTTTCTCTCTGCGTTCAAATTGCACGCAGAGGTCAGGGTATATGCAACAGTTTGGGCCGCCTGGTTCATTGAAAACTTTAAAATTTGCCAGAATTTTACGTTAATTATGACAATTAACATGGGGAAGGTTTGTGCAATGTAACAGGAAATTTGGGACTGATGGATGCCACCCGTTAGATAAAATACGGAACGGGTTCCGGTATTTCACTGTGAAAGAATAAGTTTTGTTTTCGAGATTGAAAGCATTTGATGTTTATTGGTTAATGCTAGCTAGCCAACTTACCTTGGACTTTTTTTTACTGCATTCGCGTAACAGGCAGGCTCCTCGTGAGGCAGGGTGGTTGTAGAGCGTGGACTGTTTAACCGTAAGTTGCAAGATTGAATCCCTGAGCTGACAAGGTAAAAACTTCGTTCTGCCCCTGTTAACCCACCAGTTCCTAGGCCATCCATTGAAAATAAGAATGATGTTCTTAACTGACTTGCCTAGTTAATAAAAAAGTAAAAAAAAGATCTGCAAAATCGGCGTCCAAAATTACATCGGCCATTTTCCGATTAATCGGTCGACCTCTAGTCCAGATATTCCGATGGTTTCCCGGAGGCAAGGAGGGAGTGGGGGGTTTCCGGATTCGACCATATTGACCTAAGTCTCGTATTTCTGTTGTTATATGTTATAAATTAAAGCTCCTATTTGATTTGATAGAGGCAGTCTGACTTGAGCGATGGTGGGCATCAGCAGGCTCGTAAGCATTCATTCAAACAGCACTTCGTGCGTCTTTGCCAGCAGCCTCGCTGTTTATGAATTCAAGCCTATCAACTCCGAGATTTAGGCTGTAGTAACCGATGTGAAATGGGCTAGCTAGTTAGCGGGTGCGCGCTATAGCGTTTCAAACGTCACCGCTCTGAGACTTGGAGTTAGTTGTTCCCCTTTGCTCTTGTCTGCAGGGTAACGCTGCTTCGAGAGTGCTGTTTGGATGTGTCCCATGGTTCGAGCCCAGGTAGGAGCGAGGAGAGGGATGGAAGCTATACTGTTTACACTGGCAATACTAAAGTGCCCTATAAAGAAACATCGCAATTAGTCAAAGGTATATGAAAATACCAAATGGATAGAGAGAATAGTCCTATAATTCCTATAATAACTACAACCTAAAAAGTGGTCTTACCTGGGAATATTGATGACTCATGTTAAAGGAACCACCAAGCTTTCATATGTTCTTCATGTTCTGGAGCAAGGAACTTAAACGTAGCTTTCTTACATGGCCCACATATTGCAACTTTTACTTTTTCTTTCCAACACTTGTTTTTGCCATTTATTTAACCAAAAATTGAACATGTTTCATTATTTATTTGAGGCTAAATTGATTTTATTGAATGATTATATTAAGTTAAAAATAAGTGTTCATTCAGTATTGTTTTGTAATTGTCATTATTTACAAATACATTTCAAAATCGGCCGATTAATCGGTATCGTTTTTCCCCCCCCTCCAATAATCGTATCGGCGTTGGGGAAAAAAATTCATGAATCGGTGCGAGGCAAATTTGATTGGCACAGGAAGAAAGGAAAAGGGTCTGCTTCAAAAGGTAGGATTCATTTAGGGCTAATGTAAGCCTAAACTATCTAGAAAAATCTATTTCTTTCTGATGCTCCTTAAATTCAGTTTGGTGCCTAACGTTTCAAAAGTTGGGAGCAGTGTGTTTGTGGGAGAAAGAGAGTGGTGTGTGTTTATGAGAGTGAGGAAGACAGAGAGACGAAGAGAGGGAGAGTGTGTGTGTGTGTGTGTTAACTGAAGAGTAAAGAAGGTTTCATGAGGTGTTTTCCCCTTACTGACACGCAGGTCCTTATGAATGTATATCACAGGAGGTTGGTTGAACCTTAATAGGGGAGGACGMGCTCCATCAAACACATGGTTTCTATGCGTTTGATGCCTTTCCATTTGCGCCGTTCCAGTCATTACTATGAGCCATCCTCCCTTCACCAGCCTCCACTAATGAATATTCTGGGAAGACCTTTGCAAATATGAGCAAATCAGCCATTCTATGCAGTATTCCATTATACACTGAACAGTATGAAGTCAAATTCAATGTGTTGTAACTTGAATAAGCGTCCGGGGTGGGGGGCAGAACAGGATGCTAGGCCACTGATTTTTTCCCCACCGTGGTATCACGTTACTACTTGGTGTCGTGATACTTGGCCTGGTATCGTATTGTTTGTAAAATMTTGGTATCAGTGTYCAGTAGATGCTTCCTTGCCATAMAGGGAAATAGGAATCATTACCGAAGTTCTGTCGTCCTTAAGAGCAGGTTATCTATCCAACACATTCATCTAAACCCATTCATTCATCGCACCTCACTGACGTACTCCCACTGAAACATTTGCAAACTAATCTTGCCTTGARGCAGGGCTTCCAGGCTGTAATACCATAAACCGCACCACATAACTGGCTATATAAGCATAAAACTGCTGAAATGTTCCATGAACAGCCAAGCGAGACATTGTTGATATGATCTCATTAACAGTATGCTATATATGAGCTCAGCTTTAACAAGGGGAAAGGAAAAAAAGATGTCAAAAGGCTGGAGACAGAGAGACAGAGAGAAGAACAAACTAGTAACCCTACTGTCTAGCGTCTATTTCCGTCTTCATTATAACCATGTTCAAGTCTAGCATGCAGCCCATTATCTTTCACTGAACACAGACTTTATGTAAGATTAAAAACTCCATATCTAGAAGTCAAAGCACTTCTCCTGTACAGTATATACAGGCTGTAACATTATCAAAGTCGGGTAGAACTTTGTCTAACTTCCAAATCGGAGCACTTAGGAGGTTAAAAATGGATGAACCCCTGTACTTTTTGGTTGCCATGGCGCCTAATGGCAGCCTGTGTAGTTTACTCCTGCTAATGTATCCGTAATTATTTGTTTTATTTGTTCATATTATGTGCATTGTTTTTAATATACAGTATATATATATATATATATTTTTTATAGCTAATCAAGTATTGAACACATATTTATTTTTACCAACAAGGTTAAGTTAGTTATTTTTTATCAACTCCTTTAATCAACTAGCTAATTGTTCGGATTCGAAAACCAGCCCAAATCTTCAAAGAGCCTCATCTCATTTTCTTTCAGGCTGGAACAAAGACTCAGAAACAGCAGCAACCATTATTCACTACACAGAAGGGGTTAGGAAACGATTACTCAAACTAAAGTATTGTGTGTGCACTCCCAGTGAGTGCAGTACAACATGCCCACCGGAGTTGGATGATAAAGGACACTGGCCACGTCTCTGCAGGCTGCTCCTCAGGCAGTTGGAAACACCGCGAGACCCACAAGGCAAATCTGAAAACGCGGAGTGGATTTCAGWACCTCTTCAGACACTTCATGCAACTCCTGTTCCATCTACAGCTCCCTTGCCTATCAGAATGGAACTATTTATTGTCTAGTCTCTCACTAATAAATCCCTCCTGCTGCACAACCACATAGTAGACAAGGAGCTTGACATGTGCCTAACTGAAACCTGGCATCAGCCTGGGGTCTACTCAGRCCTAAATAAGGCATGCCCACCTTCCTCAGCACTGGCTTAGCCATCATAGCCAAGTTGAACTCGAAAGGTCCCACCTGCCTGAACTGTGCTCTTTTGTATGTCTCGTTGTAAAATCCAAAACACTCTACTCCACCTCAACCAACATTGTGATTCTAGGAGACTTCAATATCCACGTTGACTCTCCCTCATGTCACTACTGCTGAGTTTCTGAGTTGACCTGAAGCTACTTGTTGATGCCACCACGCACACCTGTGGGGACACTTGACCTGGTCATCACTGACTCTGCCCCAATCAACGACATGCCGGTCTATGACCTTAGTGTGTCTGACCACAAGGTTGTCGCACTGGACTTGACATTCCTTCCCCCTTTAACCAAGTCCAAGCACGTGTTTCCAGAACTGGAAAAACATCAACCCAGCCAGCTTGTCAGAGGACATATTGAACCGGTCTCCTCCAGCTTTTTCATCAGTGAATGAAATTGTGGAGTTTTACAACCAATGCCTGAGCAGTGTGCTTGACCATAAACATATTGGACATCGCATTCGCTCGCTTAGCTCCCTGGTTTACTCCAGAACTGAGAAAAACGAAATCCACTGGTCGCATCATGGAACGGCATCTCAGAAACTCAGACTTCATCGTCCACAAATGGGCCTTTCAAGAGCAACATAGGGCCTATTCCAAGGCCATGAAAGAGGCGCGGTCAATGTTCTACTCCAACCTCATCAGTAAAAATCCTGGAAACTCACAGCACCGGTTCTCCACCATAAACAATCTTTTGAAAACCCAGTCGCAGATGGAGACAACAGAAGAGCAGTGTACTTTTTTTTTTAAACAAAGGTTAGCAACATCAAATCTTTCATCTCCTGCTCTACGTCTCCTCCCYCCCTCGACCCTCCACGAACGCCACCTCAGCCCCTCTCCTGTTTCCTTGACCCAGGGAGGTATTAATGAAAACCTACTCCTGTACCTTGGATCCTATTCCAAAAGCCCTGCTCAAACCATGCATCCCTGCACTGATAACCCAGATTGTTAACCACTCCCTCCAATCTGGCAGTGTCCCACCTGCATTTAAGACCACTGTTATAAGAGGTCTTCGATAAAGCACCTACCGAAGAACACTGAAGAGCAGTGTTGACGCTGTCGACCACCCATCCTCCTGGAATGTCCGGGACACCATCGGAATTCTGGACTAGAGGTCGACCGATTAATCGGAATGGCCGATGGTAATTTTAGACGCCGATTTTGCAGATCTTTTGTTTCCTTCTTTTTTTTTATACCTTTATTTAACTAGGCAAGTCAGTTAAGAACACATTCTTATTTACAATGATGGCCTAGGAACGGTGGGTTAACAGGGGCAGAACGACAGATTTTACCATGTCAGCTCAGGGATTCAATCTTGCAACCACGGTTAAACTAGTCCAACGCTCTAACCACCTGCCTCACGAGGACCTGCCTGTTACGCAAATGCAGTAAGAAGCCAAGGTAAGTTGCTAGCTAGCATTAAACTTATCTTATAAAAAACAATCAATCATCATATCATAATCACTAGTTATAAACAACATGGTTGATATATTACTAGTTTATCTAGTGTCCTGCGTTGCATATAATCGATGCAGTCGCATTCGCGAAAAATGGACAGTCGTTGCTCAAGTGTACTAACAATACAACTCAATCGCTTCGTTAAAATACTACACAGAAAGTATATATTTTTAACCTGCATAATTAGCTAAAAAATATCCGGTACGACAATATAACCAGTGAAATGGTGTCACTTCTCTTGCGTTCAGTTTGCAACGCAAGTCGGTATATGCAAGTGGCCGCCTGGTTCATTGCGAAATTAATGCCAGATTCTACGTAATTATACAAAATTGAAGGTTTGCTATGTAAAGGAAATATTAAGACTGATGGATGCACCTTAATAAAATATCTGAAACGGTCCGTATTTCACTCGAAAGAATAAATTTTTGTTTTCGAGATGATAGTCCGGATTCGACCATATGACCTAAGGCTCGTATTTCTGTGTGTTATTTGTTATAATTAAGTCTATGATTTGATAGAGCAGTCTGACTGAGCGATGTGTGGCATCAGCAGGCTCGTAACCATTCATTCAAAAGCACTTTCGTGCGTTTTGCAGAGCATCTGCTGTTTATGAATTCAAGCCTATCAACTCCCGAGATTAGGCTGGTGTAACCGATGTGAAATGCTAGCAGTTAGCGGGGTGCGGCTAATAGCGTTTCAAACGTCACTCGCTCTGAGACTTGGAGTAGTTGTTCCCTTTGCTCTGTCTGCATGGGTAACGCTGCTTCGAGAGTGGCTGTTGTCGATGTGTTCCTGGTTCGAGCCCAGGTAGGGCGCGAGGAGAGGGATGGAAGCTATACTGTTACATTGGCAATACTAAGTGCCTATAAGAACATCCAATAGTCAAAGGTATATGAATACAAATGGTATAGAGAGAAATAGTCCTATAATCCCTATAATAACTACAACCTAAAAGTTCTTACCTGGGAATATGAATGACATGTTAAAAGGAACCACCAGCTTTCATATGTTCTCATGTTCTGAGCAAGGAACTTAAACATTATCTTTCTTCCAGTGTCCTGGCTAAATTCCCATCTGGCCTCAACCATTACGGTCACTAAAAGTCCCAGTTTACAATTGGCTCATTCATCCCCTCCTCTCCTGTAACTATTCCCCAGGTCGTTGCTGCAAATGAGAACGTGTTCTCAGTCAACTTACGGGAAAATAAGGTAAAATAAAAAAATAAAAAATAAAAACATGGCACTATGCACTTTTACTTTTCTTCTCCACACTTTGTTTTTGCATTATTTAAACAAATTGACATGTTCATTTTATTTGAGGCTAAATTGATTTATGAGTATTATATTAAGTTAAAATAAGTGTTCATTCAGTATTGTTGTAATTGTCATTATTACAAATACATTTCAAAAATCGGCCGATTAATCGGTATCGTTTTTCCCCCCCTCCAATAATCGGTATCGGCGTTGAAAAATCATAATCGGTCGACCTCTAATCTGGACCACCAGCTCTGAGCTAGTTCCACTCCTACCACTCATACTTGCGTAAAAGTAAAGATAAGTCACCCAGTAAAATACTACTTGAGTAAAAGTATTTAGTTTGAAATATACTTAAGTATCAAAAGTAAATGTAATTGCTAAAATATACTTAAGTAACAAAAGTAAAAGTATAAATCATTTCAAATTCCTTATATTAAGCAAACCAGATGGCAAGATTTTCTTGTTTTTAGAATTTACGGATAGCCACGGTCACACTCCAACACTCAAGACAATTTACAACAAAGAATTTGTGTTTAGTGAGTTCGCCAGATCAGAGGACGTAGGGATGAACTGGGATGTTCTCTTGATAAGTACGTGAATGGGACCATTTTCTTGTCCTGCTAAGCATTCAAAATGTAACAAGTAATTTTGGGTGTCAGGGAAAATGTATGAAGTAAAAAGTACATAARTTTCTTTAGGAATGTAGTGGAGTAAAAGTAAAAATGGTTAAAAAAAGTAAAGTACAGATAACAAAAAAAACGATTTAAGTAGTACTTTAAATTATTTTTACTTAAAGTTATTTATACCACTGCCCAGCTGTCAGTAAAAACTGCCAAGTCCCTATGATGCATGTGCCGCCTGAACACCTGCCTTGAGGAGATAAAGGCATGGATGAAGCAACTGAACAGCAGCAAAACCGAGGCCTTAATCGTTGGCAACCCCTACCAGGTAACTCACCAATAACACACCTCCAATCTGTGTGTAAAGCTTGATTCCTCACTGACCTTTGACAACCACATCAAACAACTGTGTAAAGCGTAATTCTATCACCTCAAGAACATTMCCAAACTCCATCCCACCCACACTCTCAAAACCCTCCTGCTGACTGTCCAGTCTATTTGTGGCAATGCCCCTCCTTATCTCAAAAAACTGCTCTCCCCCCAATAACCCCACCCTCGTGATAGCCTGCTCCTCCAAGCCCCCAGGACCAAGCTCTGCTCCTTGGGGGACCTTTCTATTTAGGAAGGCTTTGTCGATAGCTGTGCTCCTTGGTGTCCTTGTAGCGTCAGCTGTGTTCTTTGTGTCAGTTGCCATGTCTAGTGTCAATTTTTTTTTTTTTTTTTTTTAAATCAGATTATTCTGTAAAATGGAAATTATTATTATTACTTATATTCCGTGGGAGCGTTCATGCTCCAAAATGGACTGCTAGGTTGTTTGTTCTGTGCAGCAAGCCGATCAGAGCTTGATGGCATTATGTCAAAMAGTGTTTACACAAAGTGGGGCTGCCGTATTTGGACAACACTAAAACTGCGGTGTAGGAATACTGAAGGGGTGTTCTGTGTAGACATTTTCAAATTCTGGCAATGAGTGTACAAACAGGAATTAACACAAAACACTATACATGTACAAATAGACACTGGAATTATCACAAAAGCAAGCCAATATACGTGTCCAAGCTAAACCCCACAGCTATTCATAACACAACTAGAAGCTACAGTAAATGGTGACGTACTAGTCTCATATTTGAATGAGCTGATTGCACGTAGTTGTAAATGTCACTATGTTCAATGCAAATTCTGACCGTCTGGCGATGATAGTAACTTGCATATGTGYTGGAGGGGAGATATCGTGTGTARGTACCCTATTCCCTTTATAGTGCACTAGTTTTGACCAGAACCCTATGAACTACATAGATAATAGCGTGCCATTTGGAAAGTAGCCCAACACATGCAGTAAAAATGTGTCATAGAGCACTAGAGAGAATGTGAACATAATTTCAGTGGCTGCTCTGCTACATTAGAGGAACTCGCCTATTAGGCACAGAGCACAGCCCAGYGCAGAGCACCAATGGCAGGACTCCCAAACTAGGGACCATGCTGAGGAGGATTCAGGTAAAATATGCATCACACTGACTAAATACAAGGTATTATTGGAAAGGCTTTAAGGTCATTATACCGACTAGAGCATTTCACTTAGAYGCACTATGAGATGTGTTTACCAATCAAAATTAGATTTTACCATTCCAATTTTACTTTTGGATTATGTACTACTGTTGTTCTTGAAGTAACAGCCTTCAAAATCCTTTTCATTGTGCAGAGCCTGTGTTCTTGCAGTAACGCTCTCAGTATCAGAGTAACGGTTCCCCACCGGAGACCAGTATACAATTCTACTGTTCTCCCACTTGCCTGTCTACCCCCTCTGTTTCCAAATGTCTAAAGATGAAGTGTAGAATGTAAAATATATATATTTTTTAAACTTAAGTAATAAAAATATGTTATCTATCCCAGAACCACTTATGTTTTCCAGTGGAGTGAGATAACCAAGCTGCATGTTCAGAAAAAAGCCAATCCTCTGTCATATCTTGTTGCTCCGGCTCTGATTTCCCTAGCTTATCTCCGGCAGTAACCATGGCGATGCAAGCCATACAGAACATCCTCGTTATCAGGGTCCTAGAGGACTCGCTGGAGTGTGGTATTTTCGTGGTGACCGTCCGCTGTGGAGACCGCCTCCTGCTGGACTTCTGGTGGCGGAAGCCCCCATTTTGGAACAGCCAGGTGGAACAGACAGACATCCAGTGCCAGGCTGGACCAGAGCCAAACCAGGGGYTGGATTTTGTTCTGCGGGCCCTTCACAGAGCGCCTAACCTCCCCAACATACACTACTGGGGCCCCTTTGTTGTCGGCCTGTGCCTGGACGCGCTGCCCTTCCGTTTTCACCTCCCACCCGAAGCGCTCGGCGGCGGTATACAGGAAGTGATGCAAGAATGTGGCGAGCTGGTGCTCATACGCTGAGGGGGCTCGGAACTGTATTGGTGGCTATAGCATATCATTCTTTCCGACCTGACTTTACTGGGCAGCTGACTCAGACATGGCCGAGTCAGTCAGTCAGTCAGTCAGTCCCAGATGAAAGCCCAGCCTACCCTGGTTCCTCTGGACTGCACTGTGGTCTCCCACCATCCCACGCCCACTCAGTTATATCCACCATCCACCCATCCATCCCTCCCTCCTTCCCTGTTCCTTTGCCTGTTCTGTGTCTGCCCAGAGACAGCCACCACCACGACATCACTGGCCTGACCACAAAGGCGATAGTGGGAAGAGCCGAACCGCTTTATAACGGAGGAGTCACCACTTCAAAAGGCAGTGTGGTGAAGCCGGATGAAAGATGAAAGAACAGACACTCTGGTATAAGACTGGAGAAACAAAGCCTGAGCAAACAAGGCTAGTAGAGGGAGAGGAGAGGAGGAGGAAAGGGGGGAACAAAGGAGAAAATGGCACCCTTGCCTTGCCCAAATTAGACTGACCTCCTTTCTAGGGAAAAGCTGGTCCTCAAAGGCCGATATCACACATAGTTACTCCAAGAGAACATTTTATGACAAGCCATAGGCAGTTAAAACAGAAAATAAAACATTCTATTTGGAAAGCACAAACAAAATACTACTCAAGCGTATCACCCACCACCCCAGCCCTGTAGCCCCGACCAGATACTTACCATCATAGGTAAAGTAGGCCCCGTCCTTGAAGACTACGACCGA
Source organism: Salvelinus sp. IW2-2015 (assembly GCF_002910315.2). NCBI lineage: Eukaryota > Metazoa > Chordata > Actinopteri > Salmoniformes > Salmonidae > Salvelinus > Salvelinus sp. IW2-2015. The sequence goes on from NC_036867.1 coordinate 13,572,093, forward strand.
TGGAAGCTCTGGCAAAGTCACTGACTGGATGGTGAAAACACATAAAATACATAATTCAAAGCGAATTCCATAAATCATCCCTTACTTTCTTAATTTATGGGCACCTGAACCATACGAGACAGCAGTCCTATTGGCGGCAAGCCATCCTAGCAAACTATGAACCTCATGCCAGATAAACCTGCAAAAGCAGCATGCTCGCAGGCTTCACTGTCCCTATGGCATTTACCATATCATACTGCATGGAGAATGTCACTGCAGRACTGCTGGACTTTCACTTGTAAGTGCTGCCTTGTGTTCGACTAGCAGGCTATGCGACTAAAACAATTATCAAAAATCACAATAAATCCCTAATTAGAAAAGTGATGAGAATGAAACTTTCAAATGCGCCGCTGATAAGTTCTCCTCTCTGAAATGATATGTGGGAAAACAACCTGGCTGAAGAGCCAGGGGACATGCCACATTCTCAAGGCCGTTACCTCTGGTAAGACGTCTTCAGACGCAGAGAAGAAGTATGTATACACAATCAGCTCCGCAGCCATGTCGATATACTTCTCCTGCAAACGAGAAATCAACACAAGTTACAAGCTTCTTCTTCTCCGAGAATTGCCCTCGGTGTTAACTTGGTTTGGGACATTTATCAAGGTTGTCTAGCACGTTGTATAAAATGGGCCTTTCCTCACTCTGAGAGCGCTTGGCAGCAGCAGTGTGAGCAGCAGCTTTATGATCCAATCAATAKATTCTAGCTAAATGCCGTGACAGCTTTCAGTGGCTTTGATTGGATGATAAGATAACATTTCAGACCCACAGAGAAGCGATAAACATATGGGGGGGAATGCATATCGAATTACTCAGAAAGCATATAGTTAAATCAGGATGGTAGCTAACCAATACGTCAATGTAGTATGGATCGTCTTACTATATAATGTGTACTATGTGAGAGCTCCAACCAAGAATTCCAATTTCTTTTTACACCTCTGAATGGCAAATCACCTACTTGAACTGACTGGAATAAATGTATCGTTAACAAATTCCCATGATCACACTGAGAGAATATGAATCCTACTATGATTTCATGCAGCGAATTACTTAACATAAATGTTTGTCGATTTTGATATTTTTCACTCAAAATGTCTGAAGGTATTGGGTCAAAACAACTTCGCACATATTATATTGCTACACATTGTGAACACTCTCACTCCACACTTGGAGGTTATGCGGTCTGGACCAGAGAAACTTCCAGAGCCCCTACCTTGAGTGGAGACTCCCCGCCGAAGTATACAAAGAGCACGTCATGTCTCTTCATCATATGGTCAAACATCTGTTTGCTTGGAAGTGCTCGGACTGCTGGCCTGAAGAGGACAGAAGACATGCACACAAACAGAAACACTATATTAGGATTATAAAATCATGTGTTTGCCATTAGTTAAATTGCCTGAAGTTGAGAAAACATTTTTCAAACAAAGTGAAACTGAGAGGAACTAACCTGAACATCTCATATTAGAACACTGATTTATTTATTGCTACGGACTGCATACTGAACACGGCCATGTTTCTTTCCTAGTTGAACTCTAGTTTAACGTGTATGGTTCTGGTGCCATCTAGTGAACATCGCAGAAGCATGCAGTCAGAGGTGAAAACCCAACCAGGTCTTTGACCCACCATTCCGACTGATCAGTCATCATGGGTCTAGTTTGGATTTTCCCGAGAGAGAGGAATCCCCTTAAGCTAAGCTATTAACTGGCATTTGAAGAGACTTTAAAGGACTAGGGTGGAAATTCACTGCATTCTAAGGGGGAGACAAGACATTTGTTGTATAGAGTTCCATGTGTAGCCCATACAGCATAATGTCCTGTTTAGAAGACCACAGTATTCAGGGCATGTATAGCCATTTTTGTCCGATCATATTTATTCATATAGACTTACATAAGTGATTATGTACTCATTTATATCACCCATAAGAGATGTTGAAGCAACAGCGCATATGGTAAGAGTCCTACGACTTACCCTGCTACCCTGTTGGCGAATTCTACGATGTCATCCTTTGTCCTTGGCCCCTTGTAATTATAGGCAAGATCACCCTTTAGCCTGAGAAAGGAGGAGAGTGKGTGTGGCGGAGAGAAAGAGATTGAATAACACCAAGAAAAAGACTGTGAATTTCCTTCTTTATGCCAGTCCTTTTGTGAGGAMAAATGGACAGAATGGTACATTTGCATGAGAAAAACAAGATAAAAGCCTTTCATTTGGCCCTTTAATTGTTAGTCTCGGTATCTAGTGCGTGTATGTGTGCATTCTGACAACCCACTCTGGGGTTGCTCTTTGTAATGCTGTGAAAAGGCATGATAACAATGCCAAAGCTAAAAGAGATTACACTTCCCCAGCAAGTGTGAGTCAAATCCAAAACTACTCAAACCAAAATTTGATTCCAATCCAGAGGCAGGTCCATGGGTCAAAGCGATCCCTTTACCCAGAGGTCAGGGCTGTATGTATCAAGCGTCTCAGAGTAGGAGTGCTGATTACGGATCAGGTTTGCCTTTAGATCACAACTAATAACATTACATGGACAGGGGTTAACCTGATCCAAGATCAGCACTCCCACTCAGAGATACTTGACACTTTCAGCCCCAGAATCTCTCTATTTGATCAGGGTTTTGGATAAGCGTCATCCAATTTCCAATWGCAGTACAGGAGAGAAAACAAGGCCCTCTTCTCTTTCATTATAGTTACATCAACCACAACACTACCAGGATCAGACCCCAAAAGACCTGACAAATACATCCAGGAGTGTTTGCTAGGGATACACCAGTACACAAGGCTATTTGGATCTATTCTAATGAACTCCGGGAGAGATGGAGTCTCAGGTCTGTCTCTATATTTCTCTCCGGGGGATGCTACCTAGTGTAGTCCCCTGAGAATATTTCATCACGCGCTTGGTTTAATGTGATGATTGCCCCACTGTGATCATCTAACAGAGTTATCATGTTTGCTCAAACAGAACCTAAGTGTCCTACAGAAGCCTCAAATAAATGAATAAAAGATTATACGGTGTTGTTGTCTGAAGAGGCTAAAGCTTCTACTTCCTCAGGGATTTACAGTGTCTTGCCAAAGTGTTCAAACCCCTTGGATGTCTTCACATTTTGTGTTAAAGTGGGATTAAAATCTATTTAATTGTCAACAATCTCAAAAAAAATACGCTGTGTGAATAAAATGGAATCACTCAAATATGGTCGTTGCGCAAATATTCAGCTCCCTGAGTGAATATGTTAGAAACACCTTTGGCATTGATTACAGCTGCTAGTCTTCTTGGGAAGGTCTATAAATTGTGCAATATTTGGCCATCATTTATTTCTTCAAGCTCTGGCAAGATGTTGGGGATCATGCCTAGACAGCAGTTTAAGTCTTACCGTTATATTTTCAAGCAGGTTTAAGTCAAAACTGTAACTTGGCCACTCAGGAACATTCCCAGTCTTCCTGGTAAGCAACTCCAGTGTAGATTTGGCTTTGAGATTTAGGTCATTGTCCTGCTAAAAGGTGAATTCCTCTACCAGTCTCTGGTGTAAGCAGACTGAAGCAGGTTTTCCTCTAGGATTTTGCCTGTGCTTAGCTCCATCCAGTTTCGTTTCATCCTAAAAAAACTCAATTTAGGTCATTGTGGAGTCACTACAATGTTATGATAACACTTGACACCCAGCATCATAACACATTATGACACGGCAAGACATTTCATAACAGCTGACATAACTTGTCATCATACTGTCATGACACATACTTAGACCTGTTGTGACTTATATTGTGTTATTTTATGGCTGGTTATGACACCTACATAAGAGTGTTAAAACCCACAAAACCTACCCCACAAGACATAACATTCCAGATTACACCATAGCCTATGTGTCAACAGTATGTTTGTTACACAAAAGTGCCCATATTTGAAATTGACCATATTAAATTATTGTAATTTCACACACAATTGTCACACATGCACCTATTCCAATTCTCTGTTGCTGATGACTGGGATAAATGAAGGACCAGAATTTACAGGAGCAGAAAGAAAAAAAATTAAAGAAAAAAATACACTCTTTTTGACTAATGACTGATATAAGGGCATGCACGTGATAGGCCTATCTGGTTTATATTATTATGATGGTCATAATGCTTCTTGACAGTGTCATAAAGTGTATTTTCTACAAGTTATTAAAAATATGATGAACAAAACCTGACTATAAATAATACATTACAACAACAAAAAATTAATTTGAATAAATGTGGGTTTTGACACATGTAGGTGTCATAACCAGCCATAAAATAACACAATATATGTCACAACCYGTGTAAATATATGGGTCATGACTGTTATAATATTATAAAATGCTTATGACTGTGTTATGACACTGGGTGTGAAGTAAAGAGTTACCAATGTTATTGATCCATCCTCAGTTGTTTTCTCCAATCAATCACAGCCATTGAACACTGTAGCTGTTTTAAAATCACCAATGGCCTGATGGTAACATTCCTGAGTAGCTTCATTCCTGTCCTGCAGCTCAGTTCAGAAGGATTACTGTACCTGTCATGTGTCTTGGTGGTTTACTACATAATCCACAGCCTAATTAACTTGACCATGCTTAAAAAAAGACATTCAATGTCTGATTTGTTATTGTTATCCATCTACCAATCACTGCCCTTCTTTATGAGGCTTTCAAAAAGCTCCCTGGTCTTTGTAGTTCAATCTGTGCTTGAAATTCAATACTTGACTGAGGGACAAAAGTTGGCTCAAACTGAAGGATTTCAGTTTGTGACAAAACAAGCAAGTATAGCGTAGAGAAACATTGTAATCTAAATCGCTGTGAAATATCTTCACAATCAAAAATATTACAACTTTACCTGTTGTGTTTATATTTRTGTTCTATATACAGTGCATTCGGAATGTATTCAGACCCCTTCCTTTTTCCACATTTTGTTACATTAAAAGCCTTATTCTAAAATTGATTAAATTAAATATTTTCCTCATCAATCTAAACACAATACCCCATAATAACAAAGCGAAAACAGGTTTATATACATTTTTGCTCATTTATTACAAATAAAAAACAGAAACACCTTATTTACATAAATATTCATACCCTTTGTTATGAGACTCAAAATTAAGCTCAGGTTCATCCTGTTTCCATTGATCATCCTTGAGATGTTTCTACAACTTGATTGGAGTCCAACTGTGATAAATTCAATTGATTGGACATGATTTGGAATTGCCCACCCCTGCTATGGAAGGGCCCACAGTTGACAGTGCATGACAGAGCAAAAACCAAGKRATGGAAATCGAAAGGAATTATCCYTAGACAGGATTGTGTCAAGGCACAGATCTGGGGAAGGGTACCAAAAAATGTCTTCAGCATTGAAGGTCCCCAAYAACACAGTGAACTCCATCATTCTTAAATGGAAGAAGTTTTTAACCACCAAGACTCTTCCTAGAGCTGGCCGCCCGGCCAAACTGAGCAATCGGGGGACAAGGGCCTTGGTCAGGGTGAAAATGGGAGAACCTTCCAGAAGGACAACCATCTCTCCATCAATCAGGCCTTTATGGTAGAGTGGCCAGGCGGAAGCCACTCCTCAGTAAAAGGCACATGACAGCCCACRTGGAGTTTGCAAAAAGGCACCAAAGMACTCTGACCATGAGAAACAAGATTCTCTGGTCTCATGAAACCAAGATTGAACTCTTTGGCCTGAATGCCAAGCGTCACYTCTGGAAYAAACCTGGCACCATCCCTACGGTGAAGCATGGTGGTGGCAGCATCATACTATGGMGATATTTTTCAGCGGCAGGGACTGGGAGACTAGTCAGGATTGAGGGAAAGACGAACTGAGCAAAGTACAGAGAGATCCTTGAGATCCCTGCTCCAGAGCACTCAGGACCTCAGACTGGGGCGAAGGTTCACCTTCCAACAGGACAACCACCCTAAGCACACAGCCAAGACAACACAGGAATGTCCTTGAGTGGCCCAGCCAGAGCCCGGACTTGAACCCGATCGAACATCTCTGGAGAGACCTGAAAATAGCTGTGCAGTGACGCTCCCCATCCAACCTAACAGAGCTAGAGAGGATCTGCAAGGAAGAATAGGAGAAACTCTCCAAATACAGCTGTGCCAAGCTTGTAGTGTCATACCCAAGAAGACTCGAGGCTGTAATCGCTGCAAAAYAAATCTAAAAACCTGTTTTTGCTGTCATTATGGGGTGTGTAGATTGATGAAAAAAACAAAACAATTGAATCCATTTTAGAATAAGGCTGTAACGTAACAAAATGTGGAAAAAGTCWAAAGGTCTGAATACCTTCCAAATGCACTGTACACACACATTCTGCTCCACTGCACTCAGTATATTTGACCGGCACCTTGGATGACCTAAATAGATGATCAAATCATCATATCTTAATGATACAATACCTCATTAGGCCATGTATTGCCCTCAGGGTAGGCGGCAACAACACCTTAAATCCCCCATTGGCTAGCCCCAGGGGCGTATGGGGAGCTTTATTCCATAGGTCTCATCATCAGGCCTAATGCTGACAAGTCAAGTCACAATGGACAACTCAGTTCAGCAAAGACATGATCATTGTGAAAGAAAATATTGGGTAAAGCATTGCTCGTTATGTAAACTTCTAACAAACGGCAATGGTCAGTGTATATTGTCTTCATATGTGCTCATACTTACAATTTGATTGTGGGGTATCCTCGTACTCCAAATTCTGAGGACATGCCTGAATGGAAAGTGACAATATTTAAACAAAACTGAAGCATGTGTCAATCCATTTTCTCAACTACTTCTTATTAATTTTTTTACCTAAGCTGCATATCCCATATGGAACTACAGAATGGGACAATAAGGAATAGAAATTCCATTAGAACTACAGTAACCATAATCCGCAGTTAATTGTRTTGGGACTACATTTTAAGGACCAGCTCTGTCCACAGAATGCACTTTCCCTAATACCTGAAAGCTGTCGTCACCTGTTGATGAGGTTTTAGTAGCCTCTTAGTTAGCCTAATCTTGGACTGCGAGTAAAGTCAGTGACAGACAGTCATGTAATCTGTCCGTGGAATTTTAATCTGGTTTATGCGTGATTAGCCAGAGTGAGAGGCTAGGGGTTAATAACATGAGAAAAAAGATGAAGAGATCCTAAGTAATGAAGTCAGACTTAGGTCTTGGCAATAGGAATAGTGCATCTTTAACAGCCAGGTGAAACCGATAGCAGAATGGCAGTTTCAAGGGAGGCACAGTAAGACATAGGYGAACCCTAAAGAGAGGACTACTTTTGACCAGAGCKCTAAAGGCCCTAGCAGTGCATTATTCACGGAATAGGGTGCCATTTGGGACTCTGTATGCTCAATTAGATGGAAGATATTTACACTACCAGGCCAAAAGTATGTGGACAACTGCTCGAACATCTCATTCCAAAATCATGGGCATTAATATGGAGTTGGTCCCTCCTTTGCTGCTATAACAGCCTCCACTCTTCTGGGAAGACTTTCCACTAGATATTGGAACATTGCTGCGGGAGGGAACTTTCTTCCATTCAGCCACAAGAGCATTAATGAGGTCGGGCACTGATGTTGGGCGATTAGGCCTGGCTCGCAGTCAGCGTTCCAATTCATCCCAAAGATGTTCAATGGCGTTGAGGTCAGGGCTCTGTGCAAGCCAGTCAAATTCTTCCAAAKCAATCTCMACAAACCATTTCTATATGGACCTCGCTTTGTGCACAGGGGCATTGTCAGGCTGAAACAGGAAAGGGCCTTCCCCAAACTGTTGCCACAAAGTTGGAAGCACAGAATCATCTAGAATGTCATTGTGTTGTAGCATTAAGACTTCCCTTCACTGGAACTAAGGGGCCTAGCCCAAACCATTATTCCTCCTCCACCAGGCTGTACAGTTGGCATTATGCATTCGGGCAGGTAGCGTTCTCCTGGCATCCGCCAAACCCAGATTAGTCCGTTTGACAGCCAGATGGTGAAGCGTGATTCATCACTCCAGAGAACGCGTTTCCACTACTCAAATCAAAGTTTGTCACGTGCTTACTTACAAGCCCTAACCAACAGTGCAATTTTTAAGTAAAAAAATTGGTATTAGGTATACAACACATAAGTAGTAACAAAAAAAAAAGTAAAGTTAAAATGACAGTGAAAATAACAGTAGCGGGGTTATATAAAAAGGTGCTACCAGTACAGAGTAAATGCGCGGGGGCACTAACCGGGCTAATATGTACATGTAGGTATATTTAAAGTGACTATGCATAGATGATAAACAGAGAGTAGCAGCAGCATAAAAGAGGGGGTCCAGTCCAATGGGGGCGAGCATTACACCACTCCAGCCGACGCTTGGCACTGTGCATGGTGATCTTAGGCTTGTGTACGGCTGCTCAGCCATGAAAGCCCATTTCATGAAGCTCCGGACGAACAGATCATGTGCTGACGTTGCTTCCAGAGACAGTTTTGAACTCAGTAGTGAGTGTTGCAACCAAGGACAGATGTTTTTACGCYCTATAGCACTCGATGGTCCTGTTCTGTGAGCTTGCGTGGCCTACCACTTRGRGGCTGAACCGTTGTTGCTCCTAMATGTTTCCACTTCACAATAACAGCACTTACAGTTGACCGAGGCAGCTCTAGCGGACTTGTTGGAAAGGTGGCATCCTATGACGGTCCCACGTTGAAAGTCACTGAGCTCTTCYGTACGGCCCATTCTACTGCCAATGTTAGCGTATGGAGATWGCATGGCMGTGTGCTCGATCTTATACACCCGTCAGCAACGGGTTTGGCTGAAATAGCAGAATCCACTAATTTGAATGGGTGTCCACATACTTTTGGCCATGTGTATTTGGTATGCAGACAAAAAAAATAATCATCATAATCGCTCAGACAAAAAACCCAAGTATTGGCATCAGCTGATAATGCACAAATTAGATTGATCACTACCTTAATATGGCGGCCTATTCAGTCAAACAGGTTCTGCACACACATTCTCTGATGGCTGCCACACGCAAGCTATGCGCTGGGGTTCTGGTGACATGCTATTGCTGTAACGTGTTACTCGTCATGCATGTCAGTTTTCTGCTTTCCCACCCCACGCCAGCCTCCACCTGTTTGAGCGCCGCTTTTGTTTTGGTCAGGGGGATTTGTACAGCGTACCTTGCTCACTGCCTGTAATAATAATAATAATTATTATTATTATAATAATAATAATTATTATTATTATTATTATCATCTTAACATAATGCACTCTGGCAGTGAGCTACCCCGAAGGAGCAGAGCCTAACGCCAAGACTAACGCATGCATGTACTGTAATCTTTTTCTAATAAATGTTTAAACGAATACGTGGCGTTTCCTGTCTGAACTATAGATAGCTATGGTGTCAACCCGATAGACTACATGTTAACCCATATATGCATACTGTTATTTTTGTCTAAGACTTAAAGCTGTTCAAATGTGCTTACATTGACAAAATAATGTAGGTAGTCAAGACTACAGGCAATCAGGAACATGTAGAGAAGCCATTGACAAGGTCACTGCAACAGAGACTCACCAGAGTATGCAGTGCCGTCCATCTTGCCCACTCGCACAGGRGATCCAGAGCTTTTCAACTCGGCGCCGACGTCATACCAAATGGGCTCCAGTTTTTTACAGTAGCCACACCACGGTGCATAAAACTGCAAAGGCCCAACACAACACTGTCAGTCACTGTAAAAATGATGAAATAGGCCTAGCTCTAAAACTACGAACACAAATACACACACTGTTCAGAAATAACACGCATGGCGGCAACACCCCCAGGGACATCAACTGGGTACGGCAGTCGCCATATCCTAGCTCAACCACAACAATTTAAAATAGGCTAATAAAATCATTCCTAATCCAATTAAAAGACAAATGCAGTTTAGCGGTATTAGCGGGCTGACTTTAGGACCACGAGGACACCGTCGGAGCGGGCAGATGAACAGCGAGACTTTTCTCTCAAAAGAGTGCAGAGGTGGAAGATAGCTGTAGACAGCTAGGACGCTAGGTAGGCTTAACTGCAGTTTGACAAGACATAAAACAAAACTAGTTTTTAATCCAGATGCTGAGCTAGTGAGTAGCAAGATAACTGCTGTATTGACATGTGTTTGAGGTGAATGAAGCTACTGCAGCCAAGGTGATAAATAAAGTCCCTCCAAGATTTCGCAGGGATTTTTTGTGATATTTGCGGGCAAAAATGCTTAATTTTACTTWGCCAATTCTGACATTTTGCATGGCAATAGGCAATGATTTTGTCCAATTTGTCGCAAAAATGTGGTGACAAAGGAAAAAGTTTGCTGATGTGTGGCTTGATTGAACCATATGTGGTAAATGTGCYGAGATTGGTTGAAATTGTGAGCCCTCTTTTGGCACTGCTGTGATGGGTCAGTTCTATGCAATAATATTGCAATGATTTGACTGTTTTATCCAGAAATATTGCAGTGATTGGACAAATTTACATAATATGCAGGGAACTTTTGATTTGGCAAAAAAAAAATAGATTGGAAAATCCTGGAGGGACTGATAAAGGCTGGAGTCAATTTTGCTGTTGGCAATTCCACGGTAACAATGTGATGCAGAGACTCACTTAAAAAATGTATGCCAAAAAAAAATACATTGATTGCTAAGTTTAACAAACCATACACCTACAGTGTATGCAGAAGTCTACTTTTAACAATTCCCACTGACATGTTTACTAAATCACATGTACCTGAGGAACAGTGCAGATGCAAAGTTTAACAGAAGAAAATCTCCCTCAGATTTTTATGTGACCACGTAAATATCTACTCCGAATTAAAATTCAAACACGTCTGCAGAAAGAATGCGGTATCAGCTAGGATAACACCTTGTATATATTTATATTTTTGTTATTGAACTAGAGTAACACTCGGTAACATAACAGAACGATGGTAACATAATGGCATCATGGGATCTGTACTATACAGTCATTGTCTTTAAGGTGATGTATCCTGAAAAGGTACACAAAGCTAGAAAAAAATTATATCACTCATTTGCATATTATTCTACACTATGGCTATTATTTTAATGAGCTCAGCTCCCAAACTAGATCAAATTTGTTTGGTCCAGACCAAATCTATACCAATCATAAACTTCTATGTTCCACAAGTTGACACCACAGTAAAGTTCAGTACAATACAGTAGAGTACATGTAAAAAAAAAAGTAGAGTATAGTTCAGTACAGTATATTGCATTATACTGCACTCTTCCCATGTGTTCTCTACTGTACTGAACTCTACTGTACCTGTGGTTTGTGACTATTATTTCCCAATTCAATTGCAGTCATTTTGTTAGAGTTTTTGGTCACTGGTACSAATTTGGTAACAGAGTGACGCGTTTTAATCATTTAATAATTCATAAAACAAAATAGTTATCAGTAAAAACCCTAACTAATTTGTAGGTCTACCTTTACTTGTTACTTCTTTCATAATCCTCCCTCCTCACGAGGGAGAGAAATTAGAAGATATTTTAAAGATATGTGGGTTTGTGGTAACAGAAACATGAGGTAATATTTCTTAAACTTACAGAAGGCAAATTATTTCTGCAAAAGTAAATATACATTTTGATATGAGTTGGCAGGGGCCTTTACTTCAACATTGTGTTTTGATGTATTTCTAATACCTTTTAAGACTTTTTCTAGATGTTTTTTTWAAGACTCCTTTTTCATCTGTGTGACCAGAAATCAAAGCCTCTGCTTATTCCACATTTTTAGGATGGAAAAATGGTTGAAAAACATATCTATGCCTTAATTCCCCCAAAATATATACTCAGCTTTCATTTGACACCACATTATATATGCTCCTGTAAACTTAACATGTTGGCGCTCATGGGACCTGTTCTCCAAATAGCATTTTAGAGGGTTTTTTAACTGTGTAGAAATGCAGTAGGCCTTAAAGAGCTTCAACCCCACCCTGTCACTTAGCTATACCCTGGGTTTACTTGAAATGACAACCCTGAACACACCACCAGCCAAAAAAGTTGAATTACAACATTTCAATAATAATCTCCCATCTTTGTGGCAATGCTGTACTTGGTATTGGGATTGGCATTTCCACCTAAGCATTTTTTTGCCTGATAGTCAATGCACAGCCCTGTTCTGTGTACCAGTCTACAAGACTGTGTTTCCGGCTGTGTCTGTGCCTGCCTATAGTGATCCACGTCAGTGTATATAGTACAACTGCTGTCACTCCAATCATTTCTCCTCAAGCGGTCAGACTGGTCTGGACAGGGAGTGCCAGCTTTGGGTGCCAGCTGGATTTGCTCAGGCCCCAGACATGAACCCTGGGCTCTGGCATAAACCCCCCCAAAGCCCCCAGGCCAGGCGCGCCGCCCGCCATGCATGACTTCTCATTGACTAAAACACACACAGTAGACACACCTCCCCCTTCCCACCCCCACTGCCACTTCCGTAAGGGATGAGCTGGACACTGGTGTCAGGACGAGGGTCTAAAGCAGTGCTGAATGGGCTCATTCAGCCTCGTCACGTCAGTATGATTGCAGTGTGTGCGATGCAAAGCAAACAAGACTCACGTCCACCAGCCAGACATCATCTACTCTGGTGTCTTTAAATCTGAGGAAGAAAAAATAATAATAATAATCAGAATTCATAAAACTTTGGCTTTATATTTTAACCAGTACCAAAGCCATTAAAAGAGACTTATTCAAACCATGAAACTTCGCAATAACCGGTATGAAACTTTGAAAATCGGGACCTCGGAGTTAAAATAAGCAAAAATGATTTGCGTTTAGTTTCCTATTGGTTGATTCTGATATTTCCCAAGTGGGAAACCTATCTTTCTACAACGAGTAAGCAAGTCAGACATTTGAGTTTCCAATATGATGTGAACGAGGCATTATAGACACAAGTAAAATGAACAAGACATACTGCAACAAGGACGTAATGAGCAGGCCCTTAACTTGCAGGGGTTGAATTGGAAATTATTTCCCCACCGTAGTTACTAGCTTTCTGTGGCTTTACACTACTACTCAATTCCTAATTTTATGATTGGATCCCCCCGCCGCAAAATATGCTTTGGGCTCCGCTCTTTCGCTCTCTCCTCTTAACAAACAATTAATTTTGTGAGCTGACTTGTAACAAATAAAGACAGTCACATTTAACATGGTAAATTCATAAGCACGAATAAGAATTATATAGAAAAAGAAAACATTTTACGTTTAAGTTTCTATTGCAGTGACAAGATTTTCTCAAAATGAGTGATAATTGGTAACGGTCGTACTGGGCTAAATTTTGTGAGTTCAAACAACGTTGGTCGTATTATAAACTTGAAACAACTTGTTTCTAGTAGGCTACAGAATTAGAGAAGGGCTGTTCCTCTGAACCTCTGGCAGTAGGCAATCCTGTTTCTCTCCCCAGTCAGAGGCAGCATGCCTGTCTCGCATACTATGACCAGCAGCAGCAACCTAGAAAACTATTTTGAAGGCCAAAATTCAGGGAGGAAAGCATTCATCATGTTTATGCAGCCTAATAGTCACCCTATGAGTAGTTCCAGAAACAACTTTATATTTTTAATAAGGATACATGTGACATTGCACAGCAGTAAGCTGCTTTATTTGTCATTTTCTCTTCTTGATTTCAATATGGAAGGGAAACCAGTTACTGGTGTTTGTATGTARGGTTTCTTGATGACTAAAAAGTATTCTTATAACATAATTTTGTGGGGAGGTTAAGGGGCATATGATGTTCCCCCATGAGGAAACAGGGCCATGACAGAAAACGTTTAGGAAGCACTGATCTAGTCAATGATTAGCACAAAAACAGATGGGCAACCCCATGCTCCAGTCTATTTATTTATAGCCACTATGATGCATCAGTTGGGCTACAGGTGATAATGCTTATTGCTAAATAACACACCAGCCTGATAATATGGACCAAAATGTTGTTAGGCTCAATTTTGGATTGTAAAATTATATTTCAATGGTGTCACCATCATATTACTTTAATTTATTTTGGAGTAGAAACGTCACCAGGGCTGCATTCGGTACAAAAATAAAAGGCAACGTTGTTCTGAACAACCWGTTTAAAAAACAGGCAGGGGTTGTGGGTTCAAAATTCACCGCTGGCCTTCAAATATGTCACTCACTGTTTCAAGCCACACCCTGCCACACCCACCAAACAACACCATCCGTTAAACAATGTAGCAAATGTTCAATCGAACTGAACGCACCCCAGAACTGACTCTCTCACAGTCCTTCTACCAAAAAAATTGCCAAGCGTGGTTACTTTCTGAACAAATTTGTTTGTTTTTTTCACCTTTATTTAACCAGGTAGGCTAGTTGAGAACAAGTTCTCATTTACAACTGCGACCTGGCCAAGATAAAGCAAAGCAGTGCGACACAAAACAACAACACAGAGTTACACATGGAATAAACAAACATACAGTCAATAATACAATAGAAAAAGTCTATATACAGTGTGCAAATGAGGTAGGATAAGGGAGGTAAGGCAATAAATAGGCCATAGTGGCAAAATAATTACAATATAGCAATTAAACACTGGAGTGATAGATATGCAGAAGATGAGTGTGAAAATAGAGAGTTCCTGTGAGCAAAGGAGCACAATAAATAACAGTATGGGGATGAGGTAGTTGGACGGGCTATTTACAGATGGGCTATGTACAAGTGCAGTGATCTGTGAGCTGCTCTGACAGCTGATGCTTAAAGCTAGTGAGGGAGATATGAGTCTCCAGCTTCAGTGATTTTTGCAGTTCGTTCCAGTCATTGGCAGCAGAGAACTGGAAGGAAAGGCGGCAAAAAGAGGAATTGGCTTTGGGGGTGACCAGTGAAATATACCTGCTGGAGCGCGTGCTACGGGTGGGTGCTGCTATGGTGACCAGTGAGCTGAGATAAGGCGGGGCATTACCTAGAAAATACTTATAGATGACCTGGAGCCAGTGGGTTTGGTGACGAATATGAAGCGAGGGCCAGCCAACGAGAGAATACTGGTCGCAGTGGTGGGTAGTATATGGGGCTTTGGTGACAAAACAGATTGCACTGTGATAGACTGCATCCAATTTGTTGAGTAGAGTGTTGGAGGCTATTTTGTAAATGATATCGCCGAAGTCAAGGATCGGTAGGATAGTCAGTTTTACAAGGGTATGTTTGGCAGCATGAGTGAAGGATGCTTTGTTGCGAAATAGGAAGCCAATTCTAGATTTAATTTTGGATTGGAGATGCTTAATGTGAGTCTGGAAGGAGAGTTTACAGTCTAACCAGATACCTAGGTATTTGTAGTTGTCCACATATTCTAAGTCAGAACCATCCAGAGTAGTGATGCTGGACGCGCGAGCAGGTGTGGGCAGAGATCGGTTGAAGAGCATGCATTTAGTTTTACTTGCATTTAAGAGCAGTTGGAGACAACGGAAGGAGAGTTGTATGGCATTGAAGCTCATCTGGAGGTTAGTTAACACAGTGTCCAAAGAAGGGCCAGAAGTATACAGAATGGTGTCGTCTGCGTAGAGGTGGATCAGAGAATCACCAGCAGCAAGAGATATGATATCATTGATGTATACAGAGAAAAGAGTCGGCCCGAGGATTGAACCCTGTGGCACCCCCATAAAGACTGCCAGAGGTCCGAACAACAGGCTCTCCGATTTGACACACTGAACTCTATCTGAGAAGTAGTTGTTGAACCAGGCGAGGCAGTCATTTGAGAAACCAAGGCTGTTGAGTCTGCCGATAAGAATGTGGTGATTGACAGAGTCGAAAGCCTTGGCCAGGTCGATGAATACAGCTGCAAAGTATTTTCTCTTATCGATGGCGGRTATGATATCGTTTAGGACCTTGAGCGTGGCGGAGGTGCACCCATGACCAGCTCGGAAACCAGATTGCATAATAAAGTTAGACKAACAGTTTAAAGTAATATCAAAATGATTGGTATTTCAGTTGTGGTTGGGATATATTGACCAAACTATCAGAAGTTTGGGATGTATTTCCCCCCCAACCACCCCAATATAACAACACAAAAGTTACACCCTTGGTGATGGGTACACTGAGTCAAACTCAGAAGTCTACAATTRTGTTTACAAACAATATTAACATACGTTTCTGTGTACAGGGAGAGTGACTGGTTTGAGATTGGAATAGCTTAAGTTATTTTACCATAAAATAGTTATTCATTGGGTCTATTACATTAACCAAAATGGTCGTCAGGTGACAACATTCGCATACATACTAGGGATTGACGTTAAACAAAAGACAGGAAGATTCCACAAGCGAAATACATTAGAGCATCACTTACGTGTCATCGAGTTCTTCGACAATTGCAAGCACCGTTGAACATAGAAAAAGCCCTACAATATAAAAACAAAATGAACAGTTAATGTGAAAATCATCACGTTAACAAATAAGCAAGTTACACAAATGCTTCTGCAATTTAACGTTACCTAAGGCTTTCAACCTCATGATGCATCAGCTAGAATAGCTCGCGCCCTTAGCTAGCTACGTTACTGTTACTGTCCGTGCATATTGCACCACAATTCCACCCAAACGAAAAAAAATCTGAGAAGTTATCAAGGTAATGCAACGAATAACGCATTTATTAACAAAACAGAAACGGTTAGAAAGTGTAAGTACCTGCACAAACCAAGGTGGCTTTCACTTTTGCCATTGCTCCGAAAGGAAACATCAAGCAGGAAATAAATACAAGCAGTATTTTCGAGCAGTCTGTCTGAGCATGCGCTGTGATTACGCTGCATTAAATCGGAAGCATCACAAGGTTGCGGGCATCAGAAATGCATAAATACTAATACTTTTATAATAATAACTTAAGGCCCATGTAGTCTTTCAGTGTTCATTATAATTAAATTTACAGACTATCTCTTTCTTTGGCATATTTATTTTCCTGCTGTTAAATTAACTGATTCCGTTTAACCAATAATTAATAATAATTTATTACATTTGTAATAAGTGCTTTTCCTCATAAAGAATAATAAGTGTATGAAATAAAAATAAAAACCAAATAGAAAAAAATTGACACAACTAGACACTGCAACTGACACAAAGAATACAGCTGACGCTATGGGGCAAGGACACCAAGAAGCACAGCTATCAACACAAAGCCTTTCTAAAGAGAAAGGTCTTTAGACCCATTTAAAGGAGCCCAAAGTTTCCTTCGGGTGGTCTGGGAGGGCATTCCAGAGGCTGGGGCAGGCCAATGCCTTAAGGGGGCCGATTCCGACCTGAGTTAAGCCCTGTAAATTGAATGTAATTCCCTTCTTATGCACTTTTCTCTCTATGCCTATTCTGACCTTCAGTTTAAGCATGACAATGGAATTCTGTTCTCCCGCTATTCGTTGGGGGTGGAGATCTAAGAAATGAAGTTGTGGCAGAGGTTGTGTCTACAGACACACCTTAATCTGACCTTGAATTCACTCATAATTCCATCACCATGAATAAAGTCGAGTGAACCTGCCGGTTCCAAATGGAAGAGGCATCTACTTCATTCTTTTTAGTAGAAATACAGCATTCTCCATARACTGTAATTTATAAACTGGTAAGAGCTATTGACAGTGGAAACCCGTCATTCAGGGCCTGTTTTGAGCCGAACATAAAAATGAAAATAAAGTTATTTAAAATATATATATATATTGTTTTTTGGGGGCTTGCCTGTTTTGCATGTTATTTTGGCATTAATACGTGTCACATATCAGTTTGCAAACAATGTAAAACATATACAGTTGAAGTCGGAAGTTTACATACACTTAAGTTGGAGTCATTAAAACTCGTTTTTCAACCACTCCACAAATTGATTGTTTACAAACTATAGTTTTGGCAAGTCGGTTAGGACATCTACTTTGTGCATGACACAAATAATTTTTCCAACAATTGTTTACATACAGATTATTTAACTTATAACTCATTGCATCACAATTCCAGTGGGTCAGAAGTTTACATACACTAAGTTGACTGTGCCTTTAAACAGCTTGGAAAATTCCAGAAAATTATGTCATGGATTCAGAAGCTTCTGATAGGCTAATTTACATAATTTTAGTCAATTGGAGGTGTACCTGTGGATGTATTTCAAGGCCTACCTTCAAACTCAGTGTCTCTTTGCTTGACATCATGGGAAAATCAAAAGAAATCAGCCAAGACCTCAGAAATAAAAATGCAAACCTTCACAAGTCTGGTTCATCCTTGGGAGAAATTTCCAAATGCCTGAAGGTACCACGTTCATCTGTATAAACAATAGTACTTCTCCTAGAGATGAACGTACTTTGGTGCGACAACTGCAAATCAATCCCAGAACAACAGCAAAGGACCTTGTGAAGATGCTGGAGGAAACAGGTACAAAAGTATCTATATCCACAGTAAAACGAGTCCTATATCGACAGAACCTGAAAGGCCGCTCAGCAAGTAAGAAGCCACTGCTCCAAAACTGCCAGAAAAAAGCCAGACTACAGTTTGCAACTGCACATGGGGACAAAGATCGTACTTTTTGGAGAAATGTCCTCTGGTCTGATGAAACAAAAATAGAACTGTTTGGTCATAATGACCATCGTTATGTTTGGAGGAAAAAGGGGGACGCTTGCAAGCCGAAGAACACCATCCCAACCGTGAAGCACGGGGGTGGCAGCATCATGTTGTGTGGGTGCTTTGCTGCAGGAGGGACTGGTGCACTTCACAAAATACATGGCATCAAGAGGAAGGAAAATGTGGTGGCTATATTGAAGCAACATCTCAAGACATCAGTCAGGAAGTTAAAACTTGGTCGCAAATGGTTCTTCCAAATGGACAATGACCCCAAGCACACTTACAAAGTTGTGGCAAAATGGCTTAAATGGTCCGTGTAGACCAATTTGGGTTTCCAATCTCTCCAAAAGAATGTGGTGATCAATAGTATCAAAAGCAGCACTAAGCTCTAGGACCACGAGGACAGATACAGAGCCTCGGTCTGATGCCATTTAAAGGTAATTTACCACCTTCACAAGTGCAGTCTCCGTGCTATAATGGGGTCTAAAACCAGACTGAAGCGTTTCGTATACATTGTTTGTCTTCAGGAAGGCTTTATTACTGCCACGTTTAGTGAGTTTGGTACACATCCGGTGGATAGGGAGCCGTTTATTATGTTCAACATAGGAGGGCCATGCACAGGAAGCAGTTCTTTCAGTAGTTTAGTTGGAATAGGGTCCAGTATGAAGCTTGAAGGTTTAGAGGCCATGATTGATTTTCATCAATGTGTCAAGAGATYTAGTATTAAAAAACTTGAGTGTCTCCGTTGATCCTAGGTCCTGGAAGTGTTGTGCAGACTCAGGACAACTGAGCTTAGGAGAAATACGCAGATTTAAAGAGGAGTCCGTAATTTGCTTTCTAATGATCATGATCTTTTTGTCAAAGAAGTTCATGAATTTCGCTGTCAACGAAGCATGATTTGTGCTGCGCTCAAAACAACTGCTAACTTGGAACTGCGAAAACTTGACTTCAGTGAGTTCAAGACAACTGGGAAGTTGGGAATAAACGAGCTCCAACTGGGAAAATATGTTTTGAATGGTCATCCACCGGATTTTTATGCCAGACTTTGATGACAAAATTTGCCCACGAAGGACTCAAGTGAGCACGACAAGGTGCTGCTGCATAAATTATGTAATATGCCAGGGAGATATGTATACTGTTACTAAGAAAGTAATACTAAGTGTACATTATGTTGTGTAGTAAGATGTTAGTAGCCCATGTGCCTCACCCAAATAATTTGGTCTATTTACCCTTATTCATTTTGCCTACTGTCCTGACTTGGTGGTGCACATGTAGCCTATAACCTGTTTTAGAGAAATGTAATCATCAAAAATTGTAAGAGCTTTCATTGTCTGCTTATATGCCCCCTTTATTTATCCTACGGTTCTGACTTGGTGTACAGGGAGAACACTGTAAGAACGACCCATGTTCCGAATTATGTCGCTGTACATTTCAAAAGTGTTAAACAAATAGTTATATTGACTAATTCTGTCCTAGCTCGCTCATTAATATCTTAATCGAAATTACGGATTGCCTCTTATCCGCTTGTCGTCCCCTTATACCATAGTTTGTACATGTCAATTCTCATTAGAAACCACATTTGTTTCAGCAAGTCAGCCCTATCAGCTATGTTTTTTTAAAGGCAGTAAATGAGGCTGAATGAACTGTTTCGCTGATAGCCAGGTGTAGCAGTGGTAAGATGTTGGGACTGCTGTTGGGACAGCTTTATGTAGGCCCTAACAGTTTGTGGGCACCGTTTGTCACCGTTATAGTGCAATTCATGTATTGTTTAGTGTTGTGTTGTGCTGTGCTGTGTAGTGGGTTTGCTGGCATGCATCCACTTTTTTTTKTTTTGCCCAACCAAGATTTACATGTTAAAATCGCCACTGATTATTGATAAGAGCTAAATAAATTAGTAATCAATTTGGAGAAGGGGATTATAAATACACATAGTAATGGCATTGGATCATTTTTTCTTATGAGTCCTATAGACCAATGTGAAACCAGTCATATGAAAGCAACCTGAAAATCATATCAACATGACACGTATTGCAACTTTTCCACAGTGAAGTAGCCTAGGCTATAAATAGCTGTGCCACTATTCTGAATTTTAATTGTGTGCCCTCATAATTTGCTTAGATTAAATATTGAGACACAAGCTATAGGCTTCTGTAGGGCTGAACATGCCGAGCTTTAGAACGTTTTAATTATATGCCCAGGCTTTTCTCCTTTTTATTTGACCATTTGTATCATGTTAAATATTAACCACTGTCAGGAGCCATCGCCAGTAATACCCACATACAATTATATCTGTTACTTTAGTGTTTGTTTTCTTAAATTTGTAGCATACATTTTGAATCATTCCATTCCATTTAATTTGTCTGTCTTCCCTCTGTCACATCTGTGAAGTTCGCTAGCATTAGTGGATCATATTAGGCTAACGTTGTGCAATAATTTGGGACACGTAGCCTATTTGAATCACTATGGAACTCAGACCACATGTAGCAGGTTAAACCTGGAGCCTGCCGCACAGTTCACGACGACTGGACCGTTGTCATAGAGTTCCATGATTAGTGAAGATTAGAGGAGATTTATAGGACTATTGTTCAACCCCTATAGTACACTTTATTCCACCTTCCAATATTTTATGGAATGAACTTGAATATGACAACTTCAGGATGAATCAAAACACTTTATTTCTGATTCAGCAATATATTTCGTGCATAAAGGCATTCTGAATGATTCATACATACTTTCCAAACCTTAAAATGTGCCTATACAGTATAATCTACAAGATCAGAATATTTTTATCTACCAGTTGCTGTTGAAACTAAGACGCATGCATTTACTTAATGGCTTTCTTTCATTGGACCTATATTCTGAACCCAAGTCGGTTGACAAAATTGTAATTAAAGGTTTAAAGGTACACGTCTGTAAATAGTTTGCTTAATTAAGATAAATGTACTGAAAACCCTATTGAATGAAAAATCTATAAGAAAATCTGTTGGCCAGCAAATGGGAGGGTTTCCAGCATTGAATTAAATGTATTCAGTGCATGCAATGAAACCATGCAGGTGCATGAGGTAAGTCTGCATACCAACTACTGAGAAGTGTGTAAGAAAGGCGTGCATTTACAAAATTGAAATCAGCCCCTGAGAGTTTATAACTGTTTTACCCAGAGATAGAGGACTCATCTTTGTATCTGTGACAGCACGGGCAGCGCCATTGAGGCTATCTCCATTTTGAAGTAATCAATTTTCTTCTTCACGATTGGCTGATCCCTCCTGATGACTCAGTTGGACATGACTCTAACAGGTTCACCAGGAGAGATCAGCCAATGAAGTTGGAAGCCCCAGACAGTTTACATTAAAATGGTGGAAGCCCTCAATGGCACTGCCCATGCTAATACAGCCTTTTGGCCACTAGATACCTCTATCATTCTCTATGGTTTTACCATATAACCTAAAATATAAGGTTTTATTACTCCATTATTTATGTTTTGTTGTCATAGGAGTCTTTGTAGACAAACAATGTACATCCATGGACTTAAATAGATTCTGATTGTGTGTGTAATTCTGATACCTACCACAAGATAGCCCTGTTTCACACATCCTGAAGCTGTACGCCTTGAGTTGCAGTACCTGTTGATTTTCCATTCTTCCATTAAGGTATAACTCTCAGATATTGCCGCAATTATCAATTATGAATGTAACAGTCAAGGTACATTTATTACAAAACATCTTTAATATAATTGTTACATAGCCTGCCAATCATATGCAGAATGAATGATTCTAAGTATTAACCCTTGGCTTACAATGTCCGCACCCCTGCGGAAATCTAATTAACATTATACAAAAAAAACATAAAAATCTGTCTGTTTAAGCTAGAGATATTTTTTTTGAATGGGCTGCATCTCAATCCACCATCTGCCGATATCACCCATCCGCATCCGCGGTAAAAGGTGGCAGAGCTAGTGCAGTGTTTGTCAAACCATGAGACATCCCGAAAATCGGTCTCCTCACAAAAACATCTGTAGCGTCCGAACAGTTTGGCCTACAAACGATTGAAAAATGACTCTTACGAACACGACAATGTTCTCCGTTTTGCTCTACCATTCCCACCAGCCTCACAAGACTCGTCTGAAGTCAGTATATCCTCTTATGCCAACTTCTGTCTGTAGCGTCCGGAACGGTCGCCCCTCTGTGGAAAGCTGAGGCTCTCACAAACATGACGATGTTCTCCGTTTTGCTCTAGGACACCCACAAGCCTCACAAGACTGAAGGTCCCGGTACCAATTCAAATAATATATTGAAGTGTATATGGAGATAGCTTAGTGCCTAAAATAAGGGGATAAATACATGTTTTTAAAAAAGAGTTCCCTGATCTTTCTTATATCTCTCAGATATTCGACACACTTCAGAATAAACTTCTTTAGAATATTTTTTTTAATTATCTGTTCCATGTAGTGCATCTGTTATTCAATGCGTTTCTATTGGTTAATAACAGTAGGCCTAATGCCAAATTCAATGTTTCATCTAATATTTTGGGGGGGATAACTTAAAGAGCCTTAAAATTCAAAATCAAATAGCTAAATAATCCTTGGTATGACCATRTTATAACAATTCCATATGTTAGTTTAGAGCCCCCTGCAGACAGGATTTAGACTCTAGATTAATATAATTAATAATACTGAGCAGATACAGTATGTCTCACACTGGCCGTAAGCATATCAATAAGGTTACAAGGCGGGTCACGGTTAGCTTAGCGATATGACAGCCAGTCTGTCAAACATTTGGACTATAAAAATAAATAACCTCTTTAACATTATATTAAATTAGAAAATCCTTGTAATAAAACAAAACAAAAAGCATCATCTTCCAAATGATCACACTGATGTCGGACTTTGTTGAACTTGACATACTGGTGTGTTCAAAGCGTGTGGCGGAGAGACCAGAGTACTGGAGTTTGGTTGGGTACTCCTGAGGCCACGCGGGATTGGTTGAGTACCGTTTAGCCATGACTGGTGGATGGATGGATGGATGCATGCACACTGCACAAGGTCCTTCACGAATCAATGTCTACGTTCTAGACTGACTCGGAACAGAAATGAATACAATCAACTGTTCCATACATAATGTATAATTTTCCTTTTAAATAGTCCAGTTCCTTATTTCAGCATAGAGTTGCTAGTGGTGGGATTTTCCTTCTCTCCTAGGGAGCATTAAGAAGGATGTGGTGCCATTTCTCCAACGCAGCCAGTCAACAGAACCACCTCCAGTGCCCAAAAATATGTGCTTTTCCTCCTCTTTAGGCTCTCTGCCTCTGAGAAAATAGAGAAGAAAGCAGGAAGAMAAAAAAAAAGTGGGATAGTATCACATGTTGAGAAAGARCTGGGTTTTCTCACGGGCTGAGCAATGGGCATGACTGTGTTGCTAACTAGGGGAGGGGAGTTTAGGGTCGGGTAAAGGCCCCATGTGCCAAGTTTCAGAATGTTCAGCGACTGTGGATTCAGGGGAGGGCAAACCCCTGTGGCTACAGAACAATACAGAGCAGAGGAAGACAGACAGCTAGCTAGCTACGTAGCTACATACCCAGTAGCCAGAGGGCTCAATGCTGCTGCAGCTTCACACAGAGAAAAGCTAGACTCACTTCTGTAGGGAGACAGGGACACGTGTGATCGACTAAACAAGTTACCACTACATCTACAGGACTGCTGAATGTGCAGACAGCTGGAAAACCTTCAATGGAAACAAATGCTGAGTCAATTATTTTGTTTTTTTAATCTTTAATTTGACTTGAAATGTGGACAGAAACAATGTTGGGGCATGCCATATTTTCAAATGTGCCATTCCCACATGTTTGGTGTCAAATGATGTCTTATTTAGTGATATTGGGGAAAATCGTGTTGTGGCTGTGGTTAAACTGATGTTTATTTGCCGAACAGGAAGAGAAAAATCCAGTGTTGGCCTAAATTCCCTTAGTGGTTTTCCACACAACATTGTCATTTGTTTTCTTTAGAAACAGAAGATTTGTTCCTCCAGTGGCTGGCTGCGCTGCCGACTCCCACACAGAGACTATAGTCAGCTGTTGGACTGAGTTGTAGAATTACAGTAGCCTATAAAGCATAATACAGGGTCTGACATGGCCTTGCTTGAACCAGCAAAACACTCACTATGCACATGATAACAATCCCCTAGATGAAGATTACTCAACTGTTACATTTTTGCTACTCAAACCAAWCTGGTACTGTCATTCATACAGTGATGTAGTGTTCTGATTTTATGTTTTGAACACAATAACATCCCTAACCTGTCATCCTAACAATAGGTTTGGTGAAGAAAAGTTACATTGAACCAAAAAAAGTTAATTTCCCATTCAATCCCAATTAGAAAAGTCAAACTATCACTCCACATAAAACGMCAATCTTTCATAATACTGGTTGTAATGACAACACTGCAGTTTAAGGCTGATACTGAACAKAGTTCTATGAAGTACACCAAGTTCAATCCCACAGAAAACTATAATGCACAATTGTGGAGGAGAGAGGACACAGGAAGCAGTTTGATCAGCAAGAAATGGGCAATCTCCTTATAACCCCATCTTGAGACATCAACTTGAGGATAGAGGATGAGGCACACTGGTGATATCACAGACATTGGACTTTGTAAGCCAGTGATATTAAATCTCTCTCTATACAATCTTTCTGTGAGTAACACTACAGTCTGTGTGTCTGTCTGTCCATACAGCCGCTGAACCCCAGGATCTGCTCTCCGATTCGACAGAGACAAAGCTGCCATGACAAACGTTGGCCTATAAGCAGCAGTAGCAAAGTTAATAGGTGCAGCTACTGAAACATTTGTGGCCAACATGCTGGACAGAGCTGTCCACAGCTAGGTCACATGACATGGTTTGGTTTCTGACAGCATCTGAGCAGGCAGTGATGCTAACCGTCAGCCATGTTGGCTCCTCATTCCAGGATGTCCGTCTCAAAGGGGACCAGATGGTAGTAAGACAGGTTTGTGACGTAGGCATCTGAGTCATCGTCACTGATGTCTGGTTCCACCGTCAGGAACTCCCTGCCATCCTCGTACCTAAGAGAGGAAAACGCCAGACATGGGTATCACTCAACTCACTGGGCACACACTGGTTGAATCATAGTTGTTTCCACGTCCTATGATTTCAATTACGTTAAATCAATGTGGAATAGATGTTGAATTGACATCTGTGCCCAGTAGGAATGGACCAAGTGGTCAACCCATACTAAGACACTAAATCTACTAAAACATGTGTTCAATATACTGAATCCAAACAGCAAAGCACTATACAACATCATGAAATTATCTTCCAATCTTGCCTACATTCCTTTATTTACAATAGCATCACCATCCCACTGCTGTGATGAATTCTAACTATAGGTAAAATTGTCTTGTATGATATGATCCTGCACTTGTGTAACATTCACTTTTTTTCCTTTTAAATTTCACCTTTATTTAACCAGGTAGGCCAGTTGAGAACAAGTTCTCATTTACAACTGCACCTGGCCAAGATAAAGCAAAGCAGTCCGACAAAACACAGTTACAAACAAACGTACASTCAATAACACAATAGAAAAATCAATGTACAGTGTGTGCAAATGTAGGGAGGTAAGGCAATAAATAGGCCATGGAGGTGAAATAATTACAATTTAGCATTAACACTGGAATGACAGATGTGCAAGTAGAGAATAGAGATACTGGGGTACAAAAGTGCAAGAGGATAAGTAACAATATGGGGATGAGGTAATTGGGTGTGCTATTTACAGATTGGCTGTATACAGGTACAGTGATCTGTAAGCTGCTCTGACAGCTGATGCTTAAACTTAGAGAGGGAGATATAAGACTCCAGCTTCAGTGATTTTTGCAATTTGTTCCAGTCATTGGCAGCAGAGAATTGGAAGGAAAGGCGGCCAAAGAAAGCGTTGGCTTTGGGGATGACGAGTGAAATATACCTGCTGGAGCGCGTGCTACGTGTGGGTGTTGCTATGGTGACCAGTGAGCTGAGATAAGGCGGGGCTTTACCTAGCAGTGACTGGTAGATGACCTGAATCCAGTGGGTTTGGCGAGGAGTATGAAGCGAGGGCCAGCCAACGAGAGCGTACAGGTCGCAATGGTGGGTAGTGTATGGGGCTTTGGTGACAAAACGGATGGCACTGTGATAGACTGCATCCAATTTGTTGAGTAGAGTGTTGGAGGCTATTTTGTAAATTATATCGTCGAAGTCAAGGATCGGTGGGATGGTCAATTTTACAAGGGCATCTTTGGCAGCATGAGTGAAGGATGCTTTGTTGCAAAATAGGAAGCCGATTCTAGATTTAATTTTGGATTGGAGATGCTTAATGTGAGTCTGGAAGGAGAGTTTACAGTCTAACCAGATACCTAGGTATTTGTAATTGTCCACATATTKTAAGTCAGAACCACCCAGAGTAGTGATGCTGAACGAGCGGGCAGGTGCGGGCAGCGATCGGTTGAAGAGCATGCATTTAGTTTTACTTGCATTTAAGAGCAGTTGGAGGCAACGGAAGGAGAGCTGTATGGCATTGAAGCTCGTCTGGAGGTTTGTTAACACAGTGTCCAAAGAAGGGCCAGAAGTATACAGAATGGTCTTGTCTGCGTAGAGGTGGATCAGAGAATCACCAGCAGTAAGAGCGACATCATTGATATATACAGAGAAAAGAGTCGGCCCGAGAATTGAACCCTGTGGCACCCCCATAGAGACTGCCAGAGGTCCAGACAACAGGCCCTCTGATTTGACACACTGAACTATATCAGAGAAGTAGTTGGTGAACCAGGCGAGGCAGTCATTTGAGAAACCAAGGTTGTTTAGTCTGCCGATAAGAATGTGGTGATTGACAGAGTCGAAAGCCTTGGCCAGGTCGATGAATACGGCTACACAGTAATGTCTCTTATCGATGGCGGTTATGATATRGTTTKGGACCTTGAGCGTGGCTGAGGTGGACCCATGACCAGCTCTGAAACCAGATTGCATAGCGGAGAAGGTACGGTGGGATTCGAAATGGTCGGTAATCTGTTTGTTAACTTTGCTTTCGAAGACCTTAGAAAGGCAGGGTAGGGTAGATATAGGTCTGTAGCAGTTTGGGTCTAGAGTGTCTCTCCCTTTGAAGAGGGAGATGATCACGACAGCTTTCCAATCTTTGGGAATCTCAGACGATACGAAAGAGGTTGAACAGGCTAGTAATAGCAACAATTTCGGCAGATAATTTTAGAAAGAGAGGGTCCAGATTGTCTAGCCTGGCTGATTTGTAGGGGTCCAGATTTTGCAGCTCTTTCATAACATCAGCTATCTGGATTTGGGTGAAGGAGAAATGGGGGAGGCTTGGGAGAGTTGCTGTGGGGGGTGCCGGGCAGTTGACCGTGGTAGGGGTAGCCAGGTGGAAAGCATAGCCAGCCGTAGAAAAATGCCTCTTGAAATTCTCAATTCTAGTGGATTTATCGGTGGTGACAGTGTTTCCTAGCCTCAGTGCAATGGGCAGCTGGGAGGAGGTGTTCTTATTCTCCATGGACTTGTGTCCCAGAACTTTTTTGAGTTTGTGCTACAGGATGCAAATTTCTGTTTGAAAAAGCTAGCCTTAGCTTTCCTAACTGCCTGTGTATATTGGTTCCTAACTTCCCTGAAAAGTTGCATATCACGGGGGCTATTCGATGCTAATGCAGTACGCCACAGGATGATTTTGTGCTGGTCAAGGGCAGTCGGGTCTGGAGTGAACCAAGGGCTATATCTGTTCCTGGTTAAAAAAATAATAATGGGGCATGCTAATTTAAGATGGCGAGGAAGGCACTTTTAAAGAATAACCAGGCATCCTTTACTGACGGGATGAGGTCAGTATCATTCCAGGATACCCCGGCCAGGTCGATTAGAAAGGCCTGCTCGCTGAAGTGTTTTAGGGAGCGTTTGACAGTGAGGAGGGGTGGTCGCTTGACCACAGACCCATTACGGATGCAGGCAATGAGGCAGTAATCGCTGAGATCTTGGTTGAAAACAGCAGAGGTGTATTTGGAGGGCAGGTTGGTTAGGATGAGATCTATGAGGGTGCCCATGTTTACGGATTTGGGGTTGTACCTGGTAGGTTCATTGATAATTTGTGTGAGATTGAGGGCATCAAGCTTAGATTGTAGGATGGCCTGGGTGTTAAGCATGTCCCAGTTTAGGTCACCTAGCAGCACGAGCTCTGAAGATAGATTGGGGCAATCAATTCACATATGGTGTCCAGGTCACAGCTGGGGGCAGAGGGTGGTTTATAGCAAGCGGCAAGGGTGAGAGACTTGTTTCTGGAAAGGTGGATTTTTAAAAGTAGAAGCTCGAATTGTTTGGGTACAGACCTGGATAATAAGACAGAACTCTGCAGGCTATCTCTGCAGTAGATTGCAACTCCGCCCACTTTGGCAGTTCTATCTTGGCGGAAAATGTTATAGTTTGGGATGGAAATTTTAGGGGTTTTGGTGGTCTTCCTAAGCCAGGATTCAGACATGGCTAAGACATCCGGGTTGGCAGAGTGTGCTAAAGCAGTGAATAAAACAAACTTAGGGAGGAGGCTTCTAATGTTAACATGCATMAAACCAAGGCTTTRAAGGTTACWGAAGTCAACAAATGAGATCACCTGGMGAATAGGAGTGGAGCTAGGCACTGCAGGTCCTGGATTAACCTCTACATCACCAAAGGAGGAGTAGGATAAGGGTACGGCTAAAGGCTATAAGAACTGGTCGTCTAGTACGTTCGGAACAGAGTAAAAGGAGCAGGTTTCTGGGCTCGATATAATAGATTCAAGGCATAATGTACAGACAAAGGTCTGACTGCTACGCCATCTTGGTATCACTTGAGCAATATGACATTTCCGCATTGTAATATTTGGTGAAAAGTATTTTGTTGTGGAGACTGAYTAAAGGCCCCTCCCTAGCTTCCCTCCTCACACCCCACCCAGGGAAGGAAGAGGMGCACTGAGACATTTCCTGAGGGGGACCCTGGAACCGCTTTGAAATTCAAGGAATGCATGGTACTCACATACTCAAAAGGGCACACACAAACACTTGTGATCCTAAAAGGTCCCTGTAGGTGTGTGTGTAGTAAAGAGAATGTGAACTATACGAAAAGTAACAGGATATATCATGTTTGTATAAAATAGGCCTAAATTCAGGAGAAAACCTGAATGACTGAGGTTGAAGAATAAAATGGGCTTAACGTGTGATACTGCCATGCATCTCTGGTTTTGTGGTGCAGGGAGTTACAACATTTGTTTAGAAATATAAAAATAACTACCGCACACACAATTTCACCTCTGTTATGAGGTTGAAGAAATGCCCATTTGTCTCAATACACAATGACATTGATACTGACTGGTAAGGTGAATCTAACAGGTAAAAGAAGTCGTAAAGTCACGTGTTACTTACAGGTGTTCTGCAGAGCCAGCAGCAGAGTCAGTGGATGAGGGTCTCTCTTCGTCCTGTGGCAGACTCTCATCAAACACGATTGTCTCAGTGTTGGCCAGACAGA
Source organism: Salvelinus sp. IW2-2015 (assembly GCF_002910315.2). Taxonomy (NCBI): domain Eukaryota; kingdom Metazoa; phylum Chordata; class Actinopteri; order Salmoniformes; family Salmonidae; genus Salvelinus; species Salvelinus sp. IW2-2015. Next base: position 13,602,156 of record NC_036867.1, read on the forward strand.
AGCCATTGGAACGCATGATCTCTGTAGGGCACAGAACACATTCTACAGTTTAGGACATGAACAGTCTACCCCATGTTTTGTCTGTTGTTTATATGTCCTGTAAGGAATTCTTTATAACGCAAGGCACATTTCTGTGAAAACAGACAARACAATTCCAGCTTATCTTATCCTATATTAACCATTACTCAGAGGTTTCCTGGTTCGGAAGTCAAGTGGGGCATGCTGTTGTTGTTGAATTGCATTGGTTGTTTGGGTGGTTAAAAGGAAAGTTACTCRGTTTTTTWWTTTTATTTAACTAGGCAAGTCAGTTAAGAACCAATTCTTATTTACAATGACAGCCTACCCGTCATGGCCGGTTGTGATACAGCCTGGAATCAAACCAGGGTCTGTAGTGATGCCTCTAGCACTGAGATGCAGTGCCTTAGACCGCTGCGCCACTCGGGAGCCCCAGTTAATACTGGGAAGAAAGCGGAGTGTTTTCCCTGTGTTTCACCACGAATCAATACCTGATATCTTGTATGGACTCTGGAAGCATGGCTGGATCTTGTGGACYTTGTCATTCTTCAGCACTTGGTCCAGCGGTGATCGCTCAAAGAATGTCAACACCACCTCTGACCTAGAATACTGTGGAGAAAGACAGTACAGATAGTATGAGCATGGGTTCTATTTAGGAGAACCATACACAATGCATTATAACTAATCTGAGTCAAATGTGGTATGTTGGAAGGTGTATAAATGAATAGGTTTGCATACAAGTTAATCAAATCCAAATGTGTACAGAGGGCGGTACTAGACTAGTAGTGACCCACCTTCCATGGCATGTTGATGGCATTCTTAAGTAGCTTCTCCACCTCATTTAGTTTCAGCTCAATGTCATTGGCCTCTTTAATCTTAACCAGACCTAAACACAAAATGACACAAACATAACGCAGAGTCAATGGTTATTACATGGTTATTACCACTTTTATTGTATTAATCTCACAACTGAAAAGCTTAGGTCTCAAGTAAATTCTCAGGTAACAAACAAGGTACACATTTAAAGTCGATTTGATTCCCAAGACAAACCACACGCCATCATTTCGAGACAGCCTGAGCTTTCAGACCAAAATAACTCTCCTACTGAGAGAACATGAGGCAAATCCTATATGTGCATCCACCATAACAATAGGGCAGCTACTTTGACCTTTGCGTCAACTAGCATCTTATCTATCCACAGGACAGGACACACAACAAAGGCTAAATGGGAGGAGGGCCCAATTCAACTTTACTCATGTAAAAAAGGTTGCCAAAAAATATATAATTGAAAAGGTGGCAATCAGTTAAATGAGAACCTTTTATATTCACAATGCTCCTGTGATATTTGTTCTGGGCATGGCAAGTGCAGAGAAACACAAATAGACCTCTAAGTTAAGTGGACATAGTTTTAAGAGCACGCAACTGCACGTGTCACAAATAGGGTAACCAGCAAGAATGCCAACATGGCTCAGTAAATGCTAGGTAATAGGCAGCACAGAATCTGTAAAGTGGTAACAGCAGAATATAGGGAAACTGCAGTATAGACGTACAGAACACCCATCTACCTCAGCAGCATGACACATGGATTAACAATGCAAGGTATAAGAGAGGATTTAGAAGCTGGGTGGAAAGTTTCACTTCGGGAATAAGCACTAGCAATGAGGACTTTAATATTGGCAAAGTATGAGATGRACAAGGGATACATCTGAAAACATGTCCAAAAAAAGAGTGGAAAGTAGCCTGCTTAGTTGGTTTGGACCTATAATAAACAGGGGGATGTGTGAGGTGAATAWGTACTTAAGCCTTTACAATCCAATGATGCAGAGTGAAAACGAGTGACRATGACTCATTAGTTCTGCTTTCCAGTTCCAACTAGTCCCAAAATATCATGTACGGCCATTCATAGTCATGATGACTACGATAGTGAGGTTGATGATGACGATCCTCCAGAAAACTACTGATGAGGTCTGGCTGAGGTGATGCGACTAGTACGCACGATGCAGCCACAGAGCTGCTCCCTTCGGATAGATAGAGGGCTGCGTACGAGGATGTGAGGCAGCGCTCTGCTGATGTAACAATCTCATTCATTTCTAATGGCCCATAGTCATGACATTATGCCCCAGGGTTTGAGGAGTGATTAGGTCATGAAATGGTTGTTTTTGGTAAAAAAAACAAGTAGTGCACACTGTATAGGGAATATGATGCAATTTGAGAGGCACCCATTGAATCCCCCACCCAGGGCTGTACCTCACAGGGTTCCAGGATCATATTCTTCTTTTTAAGAGATATAAACAGCTCGGTTTGTCCAAACCAGCAAGAGCCTATAAAAAAAAGATATAACGACCAATAAGTGCTTGTTTGTCTGCAAATAAGAGGTTTATTGWTTTTTTTAAATCATAGGCTTAGACGTATGATTAGTATTCTTGGTTATGTCATGGTAGAGTTAGTGTGCCATTTTGAATATTATATGGTCTTCTCTTCTTTATTGGATGTTTCATTTGAAAGACATGCCTAATAACCCTGGGAGCATAGCCTCAAGGAAAAAGCAACAAATCTACGCCACACATGGCGGTTGCCCAAATGCAACAAACATGAAGATAACTGTCCTCAGACAACTCGAAACCGCCTCGCTGTTTTCCATGTAAACAGATGTTTGGAAATCTGTCCACAGGATTTCACCTTTGATATGGAAACGTGAGCAACATGAGCGCTGGCGTGGAAAGCCAAAATAAAGTTGTAGATTTAAAATGGAACACAACCACTAAACATATTCCTCTCTCAATTAATTATATTTCAAATTTGAAGCTAAATGTATAGAAATGGTGGTCATCTGAAAATAAGCCATGAAATATTTTGAAACTAAAACCAGCTGTGTTTGTTCCGACCAGGCTCCCTGAGTGCATGTCCTCACTTCCTGTGGAAGAGTCKATTTCCTGTCTCCACTTCCTGGAATCTCGTTGAAGAGGGAAACACTAAACTTGTGTTTTCTGTTCTGCTTGTGTAACACTATAAGTATGGGGCCAAATTGGTCTAATAATTGTACCAGCATTCTGGCCATTCAAACTGTTCCCATGTGCACATCAAAGAATTTGCCTGTAGCCAAGAAATAGGCCAACAGTAGTTCATAGCCTACATTTAGTTGGCTGAGGAACACTGCACAGATACTGCTAGTATCTTTACCAACAAAAATCTATGTTTTCCTGCCCATTGTCACGAGCATATTATTACTTTCTCGTTTTTTTAAGTGTAGCTACAACCATTTATGGTAATGGATTTCGTAATTAAACAGGCTTACAATGCCATGAAAAAGTGTAGCTACACAATTAAAACTACTTCATGTGATACCTGTTTGTGCTGCCATTTGCATATCAACCATGGCAGGAGGACAGACAACATGACAGGAAGCATGAGCCTCCACATCATCCTTACACATGATATTTCAACATTTATAAGACATTATCAACAGCTATTTCACAATAACATCCTACAGCACAMCAGACCGGCCCATGTCAGCATGATACTACAACATTATAGCCTTTAGTAGTGTCATGTACTGCAACATTATCTAACCACCATCTCCCCGGTTAGATGAGTATGTTCCATAAGGTGTTGCCGTTTGATTATTAGATACAGAGCACCAAATTCCATAAGTCTTAGGTTAAGCCTTTAAACAGAGTTCTCGGCTGTCCTCTCCGTCACCAGTCTGAGTCAGTTATGTCTAGATGTTTGGGCGGTGCCCTCGTGACTGGCTCTCATGCCAGCAGAACCAGCACATCACTTCCTGTCTGTGATGCCCACTCCAGGGTCACATGTCAGGTGACTGATGATGAAGGCCTAAGCAGGCCACAGTAGGGGTTAGCCTAAATATAGGAGGCCCACTCCTTCAGCAAGGCCTGTATATCACCCTCTCACCACAATGACCTCAGCCTGAAAGTTCCCTAGAAGTTCTGCACGCCTCTCTTGTTGCCTAGGTACAGCACAGAKACAAGAGTAGGGCCAGAAACAGTGTGAATAAAGAACACAGCGTATGGAAGCAAGGACAGCTCGAGCTAGGTCCACTTTTCATCTGAGTGCCAATTAGAAGACGGATCTAAATAAAATATCGAGCCGAGGTGGTAATTAAAGGGCATGGGGAAACGGAATGGGATTAATCTGTGGCCAGCTATCCATCACTGACATGATTCAACTCTACTTGGATGAAGTCCCTATTTCAATACCCATCTCCCTCCATTCGTATCTCAAACAACAAGACATGAGAATGGACGATGAGACACCAGGAAAAGAAGAAGTGCAAAATMAGTCGTTTTGCATCACACACAGCCGAGAAAGGAGAAGAGACAATCCTCAGCAGTGACAGCTATTTCTGTGTATGGGAAGGAAGCAGAGCATTCCAGTCGCCACAAAAAGGCTGGCGTGGGGGGACAGTTTACAAAACACACTTGCTGTAGGCTGAGCGGACACAGACAAAATAGAAGTACCAGAGAGGCTGTGCAGGGTGAACACCCAGCTATCACATTTGGTTCCTTGGAAGTTGTGGGAACATACGTTTTTGGTTTCRCATTGGTTCTGGGAACGAAGCCATAAGGTTCATGACTGACAAAACTGAACGTTTTTTAAACGTTCTGAGAACAAAATATTTTMGGGGGGCCTGTTCTGGGAATGTAAATTTTTAGGTATAGCAGGGAGGTTCCTTTCACTGAATGTTTCAATAAGACTTTTAATAACACTGCTAGCTTAGTTTGGGATAACTGTTTTCAACTCCAAGCAGATAAACATTTATTTGCTTATGCTTTAATCATGCAAACACATATTTTTTTTTATCGTGGCATGGCATCAGTGAGATTCAAACATATGATATCCTGTTCTCTATCCATGGAATTAGCCCACTGCGCCACCAGAATGGAGCTGGCCTGCCATGTTTTTTGTTGTTGTTTTTTTTACTCATACGAAGCTGTTCATTTTAGTCTATTCAAAAAGGCTCTGCTTCATTTCAAAGGAAATAAGCACACATTAAGATCAGGTGTGGCCAATTAGTGGGCGTGGCCAACAGAGCTGCAGAAAATGTTATGCGGAAGTACAGAAATTCACACAGAAGAACGTTGTTTCTTAACATTCTCTGAACATTGACTTGAAACAGAACCACGTGGAAACCTGCAGAAAGTGTTGTGCTGAAGAACCACGCTCTCACCAAGCTCTAAGAAACATATGGTTCTCAGAATGTTATGTGCTAGCTGGGCATAGACGTGGCATGAGCTGGGCATCCTGCCAGACAGCACCCAGCCTGGGCAATGTCAGAAAACCATCGTGACAGACAGGGCAGCAAGAGGTACACAACCCAGGGCCGTGTGTTTGGCTTTCATGTGTCACAATCCTTTCCAACTGTCTGAGGGTTCTGTTTATCTTTACCCATTACTACGGGATAGGATCTGCTTCTATTGCAGAACAAGCTGGTCAACAATTCAATCACGCAGGACATACAGTAGATTAGCCAAATCAAAACCTAAACATTTGATAAKATTTCATGTATTATTGAAATGGTCCACAAACACTCGATAGGGGGAGTAACTGAGCCTTTCAGCGTTGCCTCAACATTATTAAAGCCAATATGCAATGGATAGGKCACCTCCTGATTTATCCAAAATGTTCACTGACAAATCCACACATTAACCTTTTCCAATATGATTTTCATTTTGGCAGTTAGCCTGTGCTATTATAAACCTAACCCATAGCCTCCAGCTCTGAAAACCAAACAACCAAAAAGGTGCTGCTGATAAGTGATAAAGGATAGCCTAGTGATAGCCAGTTAAATCAGTCCTATTGCTCTTGACTTAAGTTCCAGTCAATCATGTTAGGGGGTTCCCAGAGAACCTAAAACAGTATCCGGAATCATGTAGACCAAAGAGCAGCTATTTGATAGGTCTGGTATTATGTGTCACTCCAAAGTGGACCCAATCAATTATTAAACGGACAGTGTCTACCTGGGTCATGAAAACAACAATTAGTCCTTATTTATCCACTGTATCAACTGATCTATCTATATCAAATGTGCCCATATAATTCCCACCTGTCAAAAATGCCCATTTGAATACAATAATTAATGACAAAGTTCTCAACACTTCAAAACATTGGCTGATCTTTTTTTAATTTTTTTTACTAATTGGTCTTTTCACCAATCACATCAGCTATGAAAAAGAGCTGATGTGAAAAGATCMTATGTGATTGGTCAAAAGGCCAATTAGTAGAAAAAACATCTGAATTGTATTGTGGCTATTGTCTTCAAAGGACCATATAATTCATTACTTAATTTATTAATTGATTAAACCCAATTTCCAGTGGCATGGGGTACACTATACCAACCTTCTATAAGCGGGGACTTGGATAGAGCTCTTCTGTCCTCAGGGAATGATTCAACCAGTCTTTTGAACAATCTCCCAAAATCTGAATAACTCCTGTGCAAATACAAAACGTTTCTGTCTGACCACTCGGTTCTGATCTCGTAGAATTCTTCTTCCTCTCCTCGCTGACTTATGATCAGTCTACGGATCCCGTTCACCCAGCAATCCTTGACAAACATGTTGACCAGAGACGTCCCCTCGAATATCGCCGATGCCATTCCTCAGCAGTCAGTCCAGCATTCTGAGAAGGAGTGGGACGTTGTAGTGAAGTCATGGACTTTGGAATAACATTGCCCACCATGAACCGGGTAAAATAACTATTTCAAATAAATCATTAACTTGTAGGCATATGGGGGGACATGCTAATATAAGGAATAGTGGCCAAGACCACGTCAAAAACCTCCGTCATAACTCTAAAACCGTTACAATGTAGAAAACCAACAAAATGACTTCAGTTTCGCTTGCTCAGCCCATCACAGACGCAGTCTTAAACGTGGCACTGTCACCGCCTTCATAGTCATTCGTCACCACGGGGTAAGAAAATAATGAGTTTTTACTTGATAATCCTCCCAGAATTCAAAWGGACTCGAAAAAAGCTACTTAGCTGTTGTTCAATTACAATGATTTATTTACTAGTCCACTTTAAGTTCAGGGTCACAGATGATGACGCCTTAGAACAGTTAGTTGCCCTTCCCAAAATGATGTTAGTATATTGTTCTTTTATCGTCTTACTGTTCTTCTACGAGTCTTCTGATTAACTTCATGCGTAGAAGTGAATGCAAAAGAGTTGCAAATTCGATGTGCTGTTCTTCAGTGCGTTACTCCCCTGACAAGTTTGTCGAGGTTTGCCTTTAGAGGATGCATCTTGCACACTGATTCCAGAGTTGACGGCTTTTGTCGCTCAGGCGAAAAATATCCGTCGGTTTCCTCCCCTCGCAGAAGTTGACTCCTCTCTCCCTCCCTTCTTCTTCCTCCCTCCTCGTCAACAGTGTGGATACTATGCAAGGAATGCAACTGCGCAAAGAGAGACCGAATTGTCCATGTAAGCTGCCTAGGCTACTTCAAAACTTGCATTACTTTTCTTTCTGATGTACAGTTGTGTTKGGCAGTTATAGTATGTCAACCTGGACTCAGGGGTAGATGTAATAACCCTCATGAAAAAGTACGACTGAAATACTACTCACTACTACACAAGATCTACACAAAACCTACTGGTATTACTACTTGATTGCTGTTGAGATGTGTAGTAATGAGTGATAAATTTGGACGTTTCACTACTGGTGAACACTACATATTTCTTATTCAAATCGCTACATAATTCTCCCTTAATGACTACTGTGTAACTACTGAGCTTTTGGGTATCTACTACTTAAAACCTACACATACCTACACAATTTCTACATGTTGAATGTAGAATTACCACGTAATGCCTACACATTACTGCTGTATGCCAACTCAATCCCTCTTGAATTACTACTGCCATTTGTCTGTGTAGTGTTGTGTCACTACTGATCACTACTGAATTGCTCCTTATCCTTTTTCATTTCCTACATAAACTCTTTTGAATTACTATTGAAAGCGGACACATTTACTACCGTTTGCCTATTCAAAATCACAATTGACATATTGTTTCCCTACTGTGTCACTACTAGACGAGTGCACATGTTATTTCCTAAAGTTTCTAACTGTAGTAATCAAACAATCAATAATAAACATATACACATGCAATTGAATTAGTTTTAAATTACATATTTGCYCTTTTTTTGTTTATCGCTTTGAGGCCTTGTCTTCATTCAGCTTTTACTTAACTATCTTCAGATCATTTTTTTGTGTTGCAGCCACATTTCTCCACCARGTAACCTTTTAGAAAATAAAGACCAGCACAAGAAACAACCAATTATAACCCATTATCAATKATCTGCTAACAGAGGTCACATAAGACAACACAGAAAAACATTTGATACACAATGTTAATCTTACCAAAAATGGCCTCCAGTCTTATGTCGAGGGCCTCCTTGGCAACAGGTCAAAAGAGGTAAGTATGAACATACTACTGTACATTTGCAAACAAGCACACATGCAGTCCCTTCAGAAGGTATTCACACCCCTTGACTTTTTCCTAATTTTGTTATGTTACAGCCTTTTTCCGTCACTGGCCTATACACAGTACCCCATAATGTAAAAGTGGAATTATYTTTAGACATTTTGGCAAATTAATTCAAAATGAAAAGCTGAAATGTCTTGAGTCATTAAGTATTATGGCAAGCCTAAATAAGTTCAGAAGTGAACATGTGTTTAACTTCGTCACATAATAAGTTGCATGGACTCACTCTGTGTGCAATAATAGTGTTTAACATGATTTTTGAATGACTACCTCATCTCTGTACCCCAGACATACAATTATCTGTAAGGTCCCTCAGTCGAGCAGTGAATTTCAAACAGATTCAACCACAAAGACCAGGGAGGTTTTCCAATGCCTCGCAAAGAAGGGCACATATTGGTAGATGGGGGGGAAAATAAAACATATTGAATATCCCTTTGAACATGGTGAAGTTATTAATTACACTTTGGATGGTGTATCAATACACCCAGTCACTACAAAGATACAGGCATCCTTCCTAACGCAGTTGCRMGAGAGGAAGGAAACCATTTAGGTATTTAACCATGAGGACAATGATGACTTTAAAACAGTTACAGAGTTTAATGGCTGTGGTATGAGAAAACTGAGGATTGATCAACAACATTGTACTGTAGTTACTCCACAATACTAACCTAATTGACAGAGTGAAAAGAAGGAAGCATGTACAGAATATGAATCTTCTAAAACATACATCCTGTTTGCAACAAGGCACTAAAGTAATACTGCAAACAATTTGGCAAAGTAATGAACTTTTTGTCCTGAATACAAAGTGTTATGTTTAGGGCAAATCCAATGCAACACATTGCTGAGTACCACTCTCCATATTTTCAAGCATAGTGGTGTCTACATCATGTTATGGGTATGCTTGTAATCGTTAAGGACTGGGGAGTTTTACAGGKTAAAAAAGAAACAGAATGGAGCTAAGCACAGACAAAATCCTAGAGGAAAACCTGGTTCAGTCTYCTTTTCCACCAGACACTGGYAGATTAATTCACATTTCAGCAGGACAAAACCTAAAACAGAAAGCCAAAGCTACACTGGAGTTGCTTACCAAGAAGACAGTGAATGTTTCTCACTGGCCGAGTTACAGTTTTGACTTTTGAAAAGCTATGGCAAGACCTAAAAATGYTTGTCTAGTAATGATCAACAACCAATTTTACAGTCTTTACTATTATAGTAAAATGTTAAGAAAAATCCTGGAATGAGTAGGTGTGTCCAAACTTTTGACTGGTACTGTATATAAATGGCTAAACAACGACATGAAAATATCCACAAAATATAAAGGAAAGTTAAACTTACACATGGTGCGGTGCCAGCACAAGGGCTACGAAAGACAGGACGATGAAGGATGGAAGATGATTACAAAAGCCTGTGTAGTAAAGCTGTAGTGTTTTGAGTACTTACTGTATTTACTACCAACATCAGGAAGTAAAAWTCTCCAACTGATTAATACTGGAAACCCTACCGTTTTCCTACTGAAAACTACAKAACTCTACTTGTGTATCTTGAGTAGTGCATAAACTGCACATTCACGCACTCCCTACAACTTTCTTCATAGTCACTACTGCACAAATAGGTTTTGTYTAGTAATTCAGTAGTACTTTGTCARGAGGGAACATATGAAACGTAAATCTATCTCCCTCCATTTAGTATGATACACTATATATACAAGAGTATGAGGACACCCCTTCAAATTAGTGGATTTGGCTATTTCAACCACCCGTTGCTGACAGATGTATAAAATCGAGCACACAGCCGTGCAATCTCAATAGACAAACATTGACAGTAGAATGGCCCGTACTGAAGAGCTCAGTGACTTTCAACATGGCACTGTCATAGGATGCCACCTTTCCAACAAGTCAGTTTGTAAAATTTCTCCCCTGCTAGAGCTGCCCCGGTCAACTGTAAGTGCTGTCTAGGAGCAACAACGGCTCAGCCATGAAGTGGTAGGCCACACAAGCTCACAGAACGGGACCGCCTAGTGCTGACGTGTGTAAAAAATTAGTCTGTCCTCTACTGCAACACTCACTACAAAATTCCAAACTGCCTCTGGAAGCAACGTCAGCACAACAACTGTTCATCGGGTGTTCATGAAATGGGTTTCCATGGCCAAGCAGCCACACACAAGTCTAAGATCACCATGCGCAATGCCAAGCGTCGGCTGGAGTGGTGTAAAGCTTGCCATCATTGGACTCTGGAGTAGTGGAAATGCGTTCTCTGGAGTGAGGAATCACGCTTCTGATGGACYAATCTAGGTTTGGCTGATGCCATTTGAAACACTACCTYCCCGAATGCATAGTGCCAACTGTAAAGTTTGGTGGAGGAGAAGTTTGGTGGAGGAGGAATAATGGTCTGGGGTTGTTTTTCATGCTTCGGGTTAGGCCCCTTAGTTCAAGAGAAGGGAAATCTTAATGCTACAGCATACAATGACATTGTCGTCCATGACATGTTGTCCATAAAGAGATTCGAACACAAACCTTTGGGTTGCTAGATATTCGCGTTATATGCTCACCCATCCACCCTGACCAACCATCCTCCTTTTGTTTTTTCCTTAAGTAAGGGACCAGTTGAAATTTACWCAATTGTTACCCTGGGAGGAAAATGGGGGAGGGTCATGCTTTTTCAATTTCAGTCAGGAGGAGMGTTTAGTATTTTGAATTTAGTCCAGAGGAGGGTCATGTCATTTTTTTATCAATTTAAATGTCATATTGCTCAAGGTTTGAGAATTAGTTGCTTATTATATCTTYATGTGTGCCCGATGATGCCCCTCATTCCTGATTCTCTTCTGGGCMCGCAATATCAAGTGCGCCTAGTGTGGTCTCAATCAAATTATCCATAGCCTARACAGTAGGTCTAGGCTATACGAAGAGCATGCTCGGAGAAACACAGTGCAAAGACATATTTCCAAGAGAATGTACTTCCTTCCCAAGTTTTTGACCTGCTGGGATGGTGTACTTGTATATAAAATTACGCTACACTGCATTACACACTGCAGTGGATAGGCATTCCCAATCATGAGCCCTGGCCTGCCCTGCTCTMGCTGATGTAAACCCTTTGTGCTGCCTAGCCAATGACTGCTGTGTATGTAGCACTTCAGGAGGCGCGTGGAAAGGGCCTATATGTTCTGTTTCGTTTGAGAGGGAGAACGCAAAGATGAGATGGAGGACCAGAGGTAAGCTGGCTATTGCTATAATTGATTATAAGAAAAAACAATATGTTTTGTGGCCCATAATGAAGCTATTTATCAAAGTTATTAACCTCGGAATAAGCATTTTCATGTAATTTACATACATTAKTATGAAGCGGCAGCTGCGGAGATGGACAGCGCATGGGCGCTGAAAGTAGGCAKATTTTGAGAAGGCCTAATTCATTTAAACAGTCTTCATTTTAATTTAGGATACTAACAGCAAGAGGGCGTTGTGATGGAGCCTATTTCTTCCTATTCCTATTGACCTCTGCCTACCCTGAGCCTGCCTGCCCTCCTGTACATTTGGCCCACCTATCTGGATTACTGACCCCTGCCTGCCCTTGATCTGTCTTTTGCCTGCCCCTGTTGGATTAATAAACTGCTGTTACTTSGACGTTGTCTGCATCTGGGTCTTACCTGAAACGTGATGCATTCTACAGTGCCTTTGAATTTACTTTTAGAAACGTGAGTTTGGCCAGTCTGGTTTGAGGATCATGCGGTGAGCTAGGTATGCCTAGTTTGTTCATTTAGCCTAGCAGATGCTCTTATATTCCATGCCCTAATCACAGTCAACACAAATCTATTTTGTAAAAACAATATCATTGAATTAAATAGAATAAATAAGAGCTTATAGGCCTGCCGGATGATATGTGGCTGCTGTGTTAAAAACCGAATGGCTTTTTCTAAAAATTCATTGATGATCATGTACTTCGGTTGTAACTGGTCATATTGCTGTCAATGTTTACAGTTGACAGACAACTTTAGCACTGTTCCGAACTTAGACGATCCTCTTCTCTGATTCAGAGGGGTTGGGTTTAATGCAGAAGACACATTTCAGTTGAAGGCATTCAGTTGTACAACTGACTAGGTATCCCCCTTTCCCTGTCCTTTCCCCTTTTTAACAATATCCTATATAGAAATCAAAAGGTCTCCAGTGCTGCAGCATACGCTCATTCGTTGTCATGCTCTGTTGTGGTATTAAAAAATGAGAGAAATGTAGAAATGCATGTAATGCGTTTATAAACTTTATCGGACCGCAAATAATATTTTCTTATAACGTAGATCTTTTCACCCCTACCTGTGTCCGCAGCGGTCTGTGAATCCAACACCTTCTGCCATGTAATGCTTACAAAACGAAGAACAGTTTCTAAAACAGCATATCTAAGGCTCTGGTCTGTCCTAGAAGTGAGGGTAAACAGTAGGCATGCTCTCTGCTATCCACTTTATGTTTTCATTATTATTTTAGGTACAGGGGAGGGTCACTTGTTTTTTTTCTTCTTCAAGCAATCAGGGAGTTTAGGTAAAAATATATTACTGAAGGGAGGGCCATCCATTTCAATTTCAGAGATCCGTTTCTTTCAGGTATCTCTCATTATAAATAATGTACAGTCCCTAACCTTTTGTCTTATGTAGGCCTAACCATYCCATACCAAACGTAACACATCATACTAATTTGAGTGCCCGGATTTCAGTTTACTATGTTACATCTAGACAATGAGTCCTGGCTGAGTATGTGTGTCAAATGTTCCCTTCTCTGACTTTTCTCATGACATGCAAACATCCCTTTTAATTTTTCATATTGACTTCCCCCTCCAATTTTGCATAATGCTGTTCCTTGCTAGTCTGTTGATGTATTTTCAGTTTTAAACCCATCACAGCTTTTAACCCAKCAGACAAAAAAAAGTGTCAACAGAACTGAGACAACTAACCCCCCAAAGTCTGAGATGATAAGGTGATCAGACATAGAATATTCTGTAATAGAACAGTATCTCTGTCTCTGCAACATCAGTTGGCGGTGGTGATAATGGCCCAGTACATGACAAATTAATAAAGTGCTCAGATACAGTGCTACCCGCAGACCTTTCGTTGTATGTGATGATGTTCGAACTTTGGCAAATGTTGTTTTCTTTAACCAAAGGATATCACTTGGCAGTAGAAAACAGAGACTTTAGAAGTGCTTTGTCATAAGGTTACAAGGAGGCCATGCATTCAAAATCGGTTGTCAAGAATGGAGCTGCCAAATTACCACGTTTTAGGGATTCTCAGCTGGGRGATTTCGCAAAGTTACCTCTGCAAGAGTTGACTCAAGTTGTGGCTGTGTCCACTTTGACCCTAGCCTTGTGAAACCAGCCTGATCTCACAATTGCTCTGCTTGATCAGGCTAGTTTGACACCCAGTTTGTTTTTCATCAATATTCATACAGTATTAGAAACATGTGCTTTATTTTGCAACTCTAGAATACAACCAGAATACAAATGAATGCCCACCTACAGTCCAAGAGAAGAAAGGAACTGTTCTACAGTAAGCTAGTTATCCCCTCTTCCAGAGAGTTATCCCCTCTTCCATGGCCCATTAACCACTACTATACAGCCCGGTGATGTTTTATTACTGAGTGCTTTAAGGAGTGGCTGGCTGGGTCCAGTCTACTGGTTCAGAGGAAAACCCATAACCATTCACCATAATGAGGATTGAGCTATATTCTCAATGACTGTCTTCAGGCTATCACTGCTGGTAAACGCTATTAATGACAATTGATTATACAGGAAATTACGAGTTAATTGCAAGTGAAAACAAGTTGTAAAATATATGCTTACTCTATTGGTCACATAGTAACAGACACACACACACAATACAAGATGGCATGCTTTAGTGAGAACAAGTATATGTATGACTATCAATGTAGAAGACCATACGTATTTAAAACAGAGCTAGAGAACATTGAAAAAAGCAACTCCCATCTAATGTGCATGTAGAATCTCATGAAACAGAACAGATGTGGGGTGTAAAAGTGCARGTTCGCATGCTCACAACTTCCCTCGGAGCGGCACTCAATTGCACCTCTGTGGTTATTTCACCATCACCATGGATGTCAGGTACATACCAAATGGCACCCTTTTCCCTATATAATGCACTACTACCCTATGGGCACTYATCAAAATGAGTCACTACAGACTGTAGGGTATAGGGTGCCATTTGGCACTGGAACAGAGGAAATGGGTCCAGTCAGGTGAGAATAATGTAGCGTAATGTTCCAGTGCGCCAAGAACCACATAAAATCTTCTATCGTAATGACTTTATCATTCAAATTAACAGAAGGAGGCCCTCTTTAACATAAGGCAGCTTTATATCCAACTGTTCCTCAATGGACTTTCTACATTCTCTTTTATAGGTGGGGGACACATAAAGGATAACACTGTCATATTAATATGTCCTTTAAAACAGGAGGAACGGTTCTGGAAGAGAAAGACTCAGTGATTGTGGGAGTTGCTTCTGCTTTCGTGTTTTATGAAGTGGTAACTCCACTAACTAATAATTTGWTAACTTGACTGGACAAAATGTTGTCATATGCTCTCTTGTATTGTATACACATCTAACACATTGTGAGTGTTGTTTAGTCACAGATTGGCATACAGCTTTATCATCCTGTGATAACTTTGGGGTAATGAAGTGGTGATCTAGGCCTCGCTAAATACCTACTGTAAATTAAAAAAAATTGGCATCACTCTGTCCTCTACTGGGTCAAATGGACGSCAATGTTTTCCAGTAGCCTGTGAACGAATGGAGACGTGTCTGTTACAATATGGCAACCCACACCAAAATGAAAAGCCATTGCCTATCTAAGSTTTTCTTTCCCATGTTATATTAACAAGGAGTAATCCTCCATGAAACCCACTGGTGTAATATTACAGATTTGTAATCAGTCCTTGCAGCATCTCAAAATAGACCCTTTCTCTCACGGGGGATCTGATGTGAATTTTAAATCCTAAACTTGCGCTTACATGAGAAATTATATCCATGGTAGCCTGCTCACGGAATACTAACAGGTACTTGTGTTGATGTGATGTATATCTAATAGGAGAAGGTGGGTTCCTGAGACCTCTACTGCTGTGCTGATGTGTTAAAACGGAGTTATAGCACAGCACTGTGCTAAGGCAAAATGATCATGGGGATATCCTTCATATTACGGATAACACTGTGTGACATCTGCTGATGGAAAAAGGGCTTTAGAAATAAACAGCAAAAAAAGACACGTTCCTTTTTCAGGACCCTGTCTTTCAAAGATAATTCGTAAAAATCAAKGTAACTTCACKGATCTTCATTGTAAAGGGTCTAAACACTGTTTCKATGAACCATAAACAATTAATGAACATGCACCTGTGGAACGGTCGTTAAGACACTAACAGCTTACAGACAGTAGGCAATTAAGGTCACAGTTATGAAGACTTAGGACACTAAAGAGGCCTTTCTACTGACTCTGAAAAACACCAAAAGAAAGATGCCCAGGGTCCCTGCTCATCTGCGTGAACGTGCCTTAGGCCTGCTGCAATGAGGCATGAGGACTGCAGATGTGGCCAGGGCAATAAATTGCAATGTCTGAACCTGCTGAGACCCTAAGACAGTGCTACAGGGAGACAGGAATGACAGCTGACGTTCCTCGCAGTGCAAACCACATGTAACAACACCTGCACAGGATCGGTACATCGAACATCACACCTGCGGACAGGTACAGGATGGCAACAAAAACTGCCCGAGTACACCAGGAACGCACAATCCCTCCATCAGTGCTCAGACTGTCCGAAAAGGCTGAGAGAGGCTGGACTGAGGCTTGTAGGCCTGTTGTAAGGCATGTCCTCACCAGACATCACCGCAACAACGTCGCCTATGGGCACAAACCCACCGTCGCTGGACCACGACAGGACTGCAAAAAGTGCTCTTCTCTGACGAGTCGTGGTTTTTGTCTCCCCAGGGGTGATGGTCAGATTTGCGTTTATCGTCGAAGGAATGAGCGTTACACAAGGCCTGTACTCTGGAGCGGGATCGATTTGGAGGGTCCATCATGGTCTGGGTGGTGTGTCACAGCATCATCGGACTGAGCTTGTTGTCATTGCAGCAATCTCAACGCTGTGCGTTACAGGGAAGACATCCTCTTCCCTCATGTGGTCCCCTTCTGCAGCTCATCCTGCATGACCCTCAGCATGACAATGCCACCAGCCATACTGCTCGTTCTGTGCATGATTTCCTGCAAGACAGGAATGTCAGTTTTCTGCCATGGCCAGCGAAGAGCCCGATCTCAATCCATTGAGCACGTCTGGACTGTTGGATCGGAGGGTGAGGGCTAGGGCCATTCCCCCCAGAAATGTCCGGGAACTTGCAGGTGCCTTGGTGAAGAGTGGGGTAACATCTCACAGCAAGAACTGGCAAATCTGGTGCAGTCCATGCACTGCAGTACTTAATGCAGCTGGTGGCCACACCAGATACTGACTGTTACTTTTGATTTTGACAACCCTTTTGTTCAGGGACACATTATTACATTTCTGTTAGTCACATGTCTGTGGAACTTGTTCAGTTTGTCTCAGTTGTTGTATCTTGTTATGTTCATACAAATATTTACACATGTTAAGTTTGCTGAAAATAAACGCAGTTGACAGTGAGAGGACATTCTTTTGTTGTTGCTGAGTTTACATTTGATCGATATTATGCACTGGTAGAATACAGAAGCAGCAACTACAGAACAGATACTCTGGTGTGCCACTGCTTTCATACCACCACCGAGATGCAAATTCCTTGAGTAGACGACGATACCTCAGGACACACAGTCCATGGTCGAGTGCCAAATGGCATGCACCCTATTTTTGACCAGGGCCCATAAGGCAAGGTTTCGTGTCCCTTAAATAAGCTGACAACGGTGTGTTTCAGAGAGATATACTTGATTTATCCTGTTGTTTTTAGGCCAAGTGMAACGTTTTATGGGAGCTCAGATGAGATAATTGATTTGCCAACAGCTACCTATTCACTCCCACACAGAGACATTGGTTAGCCAACTGGTCTCCAACCATCAGCCTCACTGATACATTCTGTTTACTATATAGCTTTTCATGAGTCATAACCACTGGTATGTCAGTCTATGGTCCTAACCCTTCTAAAACACCGGCATCATTACTATAGGGATTTTCACATTTTCAAAAATAGCTGTGAGAAACAGTTGTGAGTACAGCTGCTTTGACCAATATGTTGAATCATCATCCAGTGGTAGGGATCTTTGCTGAGTAATTGTTATTTGCAGTGCTGTGATGTCTACTGTTTTTCTGTGCTCAAGCCATACGCTTCCAGTAACAGCATATCACACTCACACACACACACACCCACACATTTCCCAATAAATACATTTTCTCATACAATAATGCTCTGTTTGGAGCAAGGCCTTGCTCTGTCGTTGCACTGCATTGACAGTGTCAGCAAATATCCCCTTCTCACTTAGGTGTAATTCCTTTGAAAAAGAAAACATCAAATTGAAAAAGAAGTCCCACTACTTATCCAGCGATGGTAGTATCAAGACAGAACAATGTTTATGTTCTAAGCACATTTGTCTCCTATTACAACACAACCAGTGCCAAACCTGTGTGTGTGTGTGCGTTTGTTTGGAAAGGGGGTGCTTGAAGTTTGGTGTGGGGTTTTGGCGGCAGGGGAAGAGATGAATGCCTGCTCCACCACCAAAGAGGGGGAGGATTCTATGATCCTTTGCCAAAGCCCCTTGAAATAATATTTGAGATTTTCCACAAACCACAAAGTTCTGCTAGTCACATGGATGATTTGTCAAGTGTCACGGTGTGGTCTTAGCAGAATGAACACAGCACGGCCACTACCAACAGTTTCAAATAGTTTCAAATCTCAAATCAAGTTTTAGCCACAATGCATTTATTTGGAGCTCCATGTTTTTTTTTAAAGTGACACAGTGATAAGAGAAAAAACACAATTAAAACATCCTTATCGCACAGCCAATCCAACTTCAGTCTCCTTCTGTCCTGTTTCTTCAGACCTAGATCTACCAAAAGTAAAACGGTATTCAGCACAGCTCAGGTGGTGGTGGACATTATCCTCTTGTTTGCAGCACCCAGCAGGACTCGGCTTCAATACAGTTTAGGCCTTTTTTTACGACTCCTACAAAAGTGCAGACCCATACATAATGTAGACATCTGCAGCTATGCTTGTTCTCTAATCCTTCACACACTACCGCCCAGGATTTTAAACAGCAGCCACACCCTGGAGAATTCTGGGTGAGAATTCTGAGTGGGTGTGAACAGAGTGGCCTCTAGTCAAACACAGACTGACCTACTACCCTTTTGCATGCGGACAACTTCATGTGTGCGGTATCTTTTAATCAGTCTGTCTAGATGTGTATTGTCTTTCTACATTTTTCTAATTGACAGTAAAATAACAACCGTTAGGTATTTTAGATAAATGATGGTTGATCAACTTCTGCTCAGACTCGTATGGTTAGGAATCTTATTGAAGTTTGAGCACCTCTGCCAGTGCATAGGGTAAAATGCCATCGGAATGGGCTGCTCTTCTCCCCTGTAATCAAACTATATTTCACTTTGCCTCAGGCCCAATAGTCACTTTGAGCATGCTGTAACTCTTCCGCAAGGACGCAGATGTTAGTGTGTCTGCGCAAGGATGCGATGCCATGCAAGTTTGTGTGTTTGCGTCAAAATGCGTCCCACCGGAGGAAACTGCCTGGCTGAAGTTTAACATGATAAAGTATTGCAATTCTTCACTGATAACACTAGCAATAAACCTAGAGAATTGCCCCCCTAAGTCATTAAGGGTGTCCAACCTCCACAGCAAACCGGGCTGGCATATGAATCTGAGTCTGCGTTCCCACATCTTCCCTCGGGTTCAAACATAAATCCCAGCCTCCGACAAGGCCATATGCTCGGGGCGTGCTTCCGAAACTGCTCCCCCTGTCCCCCAGACCACTGCAAATCCTCCACCGACCCCTCCCCTCGCACAAACCAAACAGCGGAATGCCATAAAACTACAATGGGGGGGGGGGAAAGGAGTGAAAAAACAAACGAAAAGAGAAAAGACAAAGAGACAGAGGCATCTGTCAGGGAACAAAGAACATCTGCGTCGCTGGAGTCACTCAATGAGAGACGATGTGGCCCTAGTGGGCCAGAGCCATTACCTCCTCACAAACTCGTTCACCAGGAGGAAGTCATCTGGAGCTGGAGCCATAACTCTTGACCCATCCACACTCCCAGACAAAGCCCAGTGAAAAGCAGAGGGGCAGGGGAGACAGTACGCTAGCTAAAGGGCCTGAGTGTTTTTAACTGACCCGGTAATGGACTGTGGTCGCCATCAAGGAGCATCTGCTGGAGTCCATGTTTTATGGTCATATTGTGTCTCCGCTGAAGCAGAGAGAGTAAAGGCTCCTGACTCCTGTAAAAGGAGGAGCCCTGAAGTCTGCTTGCGATATTTCAGCTCAATGACAAACCAACTTTGAAAGGCCCCAGAGCTGATTGTGGRGGCCGACTGCTTCACTTCTCTCTCTGACCCACAACTTTCTTTTACACAAGAATACCACTGATATGATTGTCTACCCACCATGGACCATAGTAAAATAAAGTGTTACTGTATGGCTGTGGCAGGTCTTGTTGGTTTCAAACCCGGGCCTGTACTGATAGATCTTGTGAGGGCGACCAACATAGCCGAGAGGAGGGTTTGTAGTGTGGGTTGTTTGTGGGACGTGTGGCCCGCAGGCGGAGGAGGATCCTCTTCATTGTAAAGACGAGCTATTACTTACACGACATTTCCATTAAGGATGTTAGGTAAGAAGGTCGGTGGAATAAGCTAGCTGACAATTATTTTTATATCAGGTTGAGTACATCTCCATATCCACAGATCATACATATGCTCATTTCCCATACAGTATGAGTGGCATAAATGTCTTATCACGTGTCCATTTCGCAATAAAAATTAACCGCACCCATAACCTAATAGGAAAGGGTCGGGGGACGCATAAAGAAAACTCTCTTTAATTGAGACAATGGAAACAACTCCAAAGTCAAAATCAAATATGGAGGATGAGGACCACATAGACTCATTCACAGCCTTACTGTAAGTCATATACAGCCACCTCCAATAACAGATACTCCAGTCTGCTCTGAGTCCACACTGGGCCGTAGGGGAGGGCAGACAGCATACAGCCTACGCCACGTAGGCCCGGGTCTGTGATTTAGTGGGCATGGTGGGAAAGGGGCCTCCACTAATGGAATATCTAATGTCTGCACGGCCGACACTTTAATCTCTGGTGAGACCGGAGGTCCGCACATTTACTGTATAAATCAGAGACAACTGGGAGCTCAGAGTAAACCCGCGCCTGCCGTAAGTTACGACCCGCAACCTCTCTTCCAAGAAAAACACTGGAGGAATCYTATGTGTCCCAAATGGCACCCTATTCCKTATATAGTGCACTACTTTTGACCAAGGCCCATAGAACTCTGGCCAAAGGTAGTGCACTACTTAGCAAATAGGGTGCCATTTTGGATGCTGCCTTAGACTTGGCTATGATGCATCACAGGGGGGTATACAGTGGAGGGAACCATTGAGGTTGTCTGAGCTGAGACAGGTCAGGATCCAGCAGACATTCTGCTATCCTCCTGTAGGAATAGTGAAGGGAGACACTAGACAGTCAGAAGAAAGATACCTTTTCCATATATATTTTGTTAACTGGTTTTGAGGTAGACAGTAATAGGCAGTCATGTTACACAGGTGCAATCTCTGAGTCCCAAATGGAACCCTATTCCTACAGTGCTGCCCTACTTTTGACCAGAGCCCTATAGAGAATTGGGTGCCATTTGGGACTCAGGCTCTAACCTCTTTGTTCCCTGTGGTTACAAGACAAAATTCACAAACAATCAATACTCCAACAAAACAGAAAGCAAGGTTCCATAAGCCAATCAGTGTGCCTGCACTCACAAAGATCCTCCCATTCAGTTCTGCCAGGTCACATTGAACCAGATATGTGATCAAGAGTAAATATTCAGAGAGAGGATATGTGATACCAATCAGGCCCTCATGGAATGGAGTTGCCCATCCCTGTTCTATAGACAGGTGTGTGCCCTTCCAAATCATGTCCAATCAATTGAATTTACCACAGGTGGACTCCAATCAAGCTGTAGAAACATCTCAAGGATGATCAATGGAAACAGGATGCACCTGAACTAAATTTCAAGTCTCATAGCAAAGGGTCTGAATACTTATGTAAATAAGGTATTTCTGTTTTGTATTTTTAATAAATTAGCAAACTTTTCTAAAAACCTTTTTTTGCTTAGTCATTTGGGGATTTTGTGTGTAGATTGATGAGGAAAAATGGAAGGGGTCTGAATCCTTTCCAAATGCACTGTATAAGTGGCAGAACTCTGAAAACAGTACATTTGCCTCTGACACATCTTCCATTTGCCAGGTTGTGAACTTTTATGTTTCTGTGTTACCACTCTGCAAGGGACTTCCATGTTGCAATGCAGAACAACTCAAGGATGCTTCCAAAATAACACAATTTATGGCTACAAACTAAACTGCCACGTGCAGGCAAATCTTGCAAGCTACTTTTTGAATGTCTTTAGTTACTCTGCAGTCTTATCTACCAATGTTCATGTGCTGGAAGCAAGCTACACTAAATGACCAAAAGTATGTGGACAACTGCTCGTTGAACATCTCATTCCAAAATCATGGGCATTAATATGGAGTTGGTCCTCCCTTTGCTGCTATAACAGCKTCKACTCTTCTGGGAAGGCTTCCCACTAGATGTTGGAACATTGCTGTGGGGACTTGCTTCCATTCAGCCACAAGAGCATTAGTGAGGTCYGGCACTGATTAGGCCTGGATCGCAGTCGGCGTTCCAWTTCATCCCAATAGTGTTTGATGGGGTTGAAGTCAGGGCTCTGTGCAGGCCAGTCAATCCTTCCACACTGATTTCGACAAAGCACTCCATCCGACGCTTGGCATTGTGCATGGTGATCTTAGGCTTGTGTGCGGCTGCTCGGCCATTGAAACRCATTTCATGAAGATCCCGACGAACAGTTCTTGTGCTGACTTTGCTTCCAGAGGTTGCAACCGAGGACAGATGATTTTTACYRGCTACACGCTTCAGCAATTGGCGGRCCCGTTCTGTGAGCTTGTGTGGCCTACAACTTCGTGGCCGAGCCGTTGTTGCTCCTAGACATTTCCACTTCACAATAACAATCCTTACAGTTGACCGGGGCAGCTCTAGCAGGGCAGAAATTAGACGAACTGACTTGTTGGAAAGGTGACATCCTATGATGGTGCCACATTGAAAGTCAATGAGCTCTTCAGTAAGGCCATTCTACTGCAAATGTTTGTCTATGGAGATRGCATGGCTGTGTTCTCGATTTTATACAGTTGTCAGCAACGGGGTGGCAGGTAGCCTAGTGGATAGAACGTTGGACTGGTAACCGAAAGGTTGCAAGATCGAATCCCGAGCTGACAAGGTAAAAATCTGTCGTTCTGCCCCTGAACAAGGCAGTTAACCCACTGTTCCTAGGCCGTCATTTAAAATAAGAATTTGTTCTTAACTGACTTGCCTAGTTAAATAAAGGTTAAAAAAAAACGGGTGTGGCTGAAATAGCCAAATCCACTCATTTGAATGGGTGTCCACATACTTTTGTATATTTAGTGTATCTATCAATCCGGTGCTGCAAAAAGATCTTCATAAAATGTGTTATGCTAAAATGTGGTTTCCTTGGTCTGTACTTTCCCTTCACAGAGCCAATGACTGCCTGTCTTTCTCTAGTACAGCAGCATTACGACTGAAATGTCTGACATGACGGTTCTCATTGAAAATGTGATGGAGTGAAATAGGTTTCATGACAGCACGAAATGCCATTACCCATGTTCAACTGAATGTGCCATCTTCACTTTCTATTTGTGAATGTGAAGTGAATAGGGCTTAGGCTGCCTTCTGGCCCATACGACCAAGGTGTAATGGGGTGCTCTTCTCATTATGAATTATGAATACAGTGTAAATTAAAACTGTCTTGTACAGTACAAATCACAACAAGATGCCCGACATCTAGTTATTGTTATTGTTATTCTTATTGTGTTATTTTTTATTATTACTTTTTATTTTAGCCTACTTGGTAAATGTTTTCTTCTTCTTGAACTGCACTGATGGTTAAGGGCTTGTAAGTAAGCATTTCACGGTAAAGTCTACACTTGTTGTATTCGGCGCARGTGGAAAATACATTTTGATTTGATTTTACATAACTAGGGATAACATGTCAATTTTTACAGTTGGACTTTTGCCTATGTAGATACATTGAAACAATGCACTCTATTTATTTAGACTATAAATACAAATGTTGCACAAATCCATTGAGAAAGTGGAAGAAGCTTTGGATGGTGGGGGTGGAGGATGAATGATGCCATTCATCATCTTGGGACTTTTTTGGGGGGGGGAACAGCTCTATGATATTTCCTTCATGCTACAAAAACTGACCGGGAGAGGGGATTTTTGCATGCGCTACAGACGGCTATATCGGTCCTCTAATACAGGACCAGTAAAGGCCCAGCGCACTACTTTTGTGGTGGGGAAAAATTCCCAAAGTAAAATGATATCTATTTTTTATTCTTATTCCTACTTCCTGCGACTATGGGTATACAGGTCTATAATCTCTACAGACTGTAACTGTACTGTGAAGAGGTAAAGAAAACGCTTCTCTATGGTTATCTTGTTCTGCTCTTTTAGGGTGATAGATCAGAGAGGCTGTAAAACATACATTTGTATTTTTTCAGAGGCTGTAAGAGAGAAGGAACTTTCCAAAGTGATTGTGAGTGACAGAATCCCCAGTGGAGGGAGTGCCTGAGAATACCCTGGTTGTAGGTTTTGCTTTTAAACTATGAATAACTATASCTGGGAATAGACCAACACTTGTCGAGAAATTTACCAGCCACTTTCCCCTTGCCACTGTCAGCATTCTCTCAAACATCACTGTCCCCTAGTGGACAAAATTATACTTTTAGCGTTTTCAGTCAACCCAGTACGTCGCGGCTGCTGTAGAGGGCAGAAGTACAGTTTTTTGCAGTTGTGTGTACTGTGTACAATACATTGAAGGAAGAAACACCCCGGCTGAGGAAAATGGCCGATGTAGAGATGGATATCGCGTCTAGCAGAATGAATAACGGAAACGAGCACGTGTAAGACATTTTAGAAGATTAGACGACCATGCAACTTATTTGTAGTACTTTCACCCGATTCAGTGCTTTTGGCAAGTCGACGTTGTCGTCGGTGCATCTGTTTTCTGCAGCGTTGAAACAGTATCAGYCTAGCTAAATAGAGCTAGCCTGCTAACTCTTAGCTAGCCCAGTGTTCGAAAGGGTTTGCTGACATGTTAAAATGTTTTCTATAGCGAAACCATACCATAAACCAATCAAACCCGAGTGTCCTAACATGCAACMTAACATTCTAGTTAACTCGCTAACTATCTGGCTAGCAATGCTTATTGCATACGTAGCTAAGAAGCTAACGTAGCAAGCTAGCCATTGTTTGCTACAGTAGCTTGCTAGCGCGTTAGCTAGCGGTCAGCTAGCTAGCTGACTTGGCGGTCAAGTCGGGAAGCAAGGATAGCTAGCAGTTACAGATTTTGTTTGATGTGTTAAGTCATATTTTGGACAATTCATGTTGTATCTAGCCAAGTTACAAAAAATTGGTTCGGTTTAAATTATATATTTMACCAATCTTTGTACCTTAGGAAAGAAGATTTGGAGAGCCATGACAAGAGTGGGAGTGAGGAGGAGAGTGGTGAGAATTCAGAAGAAGAAGAGCGGGAGGAGAAAGAAGTCGGAGAGGGGGAAGCAGAAACTAACGGAGAAAAGACAGCGAARGTGTCCAAACATCACAGCAGTGGCAGCAAACACAAGAAGAAGAAACACAAACACCGCAGCAAGCACAAAAAACACAAGCACGCGTCCGAAGAGGACAAGGACCGAAAGCGCAAACATCGACACAAACACAAGAAACACAAACGTAAAGATGGCTCTTCTTCTTCRGCCCCTGGCATCAACAGCGCCTCCAGCCAGAGAAAGACTCACATCTCCCCTTCATCTGACGACAAGGCCTTATTGGAGGAGTTGGAGAAACAGAGGGCCATGATTAAAGCTGAGCTGGACAGCCAGGTGATGGAAGGGGGTAAGGTGCAGTCAGGCATGGGCCTCATCCTACAGGGTTATAACTCTGGCTCTGAGGAGGGAGACGGAGAGGGCAGGGTCCGGAACGGGGAGCAGCGTCAGAAAGGAAGCATGGGGAAACCCCCCTCCCCCAGGGGTAGGAGTGGTAAAGCCAGACGGGACTCCACAGAAGCCAGCAAGTCCAGCTCTAAGCGCCACAGTCGGAGCAAGTCCAAYGAGAGGACAGGCAAGGAATCCAAGTCGGACAAAACAACCAAAGGCAGCAAAGACGTGGCCGCCAAAGGCCGTGGCCGCAGCAAATCAAAAGAGAGGAAGCGTTCCCAAAGCGGGGGAAGGTCCAAAGAGAGAAACAAGAAGTCTCCTTCCCCCTCCAGCAGGAGAGCAGAGCAGAGGAGCGTCCGCTCAGTCAAACGCTCTTCGCCCCAGCCTGACGACAGACCAAACACGGAGCGTGGCAGCCGGAGGTCCAGATCACGGGAGCGTCCAGGGCGGTCGGAGTCAGAAAGAGAGCGAGACAAGAGGCCGACAAAGTCACCTTCCAAGGATGCTTCGTCAGGGAAAGAGAACCGCTCTCCCCACAGGCGAGGAGGAGTGCCCATTAGCCCCTCGAGGAGACGCAGCGCCTCCCCACGCCCCACCAGAGACTCCCAGCAGGCATCTGCTTCAGCCTCCACCTCCAAACAGGGCTCTCCTTCCAGATCAGCCAGGTCCCCAGCAAGGAGAGGCCGCAGTCGCTCCCCAGATGCCAGGAGGAGGGATGCTGACAGACWGGGCTCCTCACCAKTCCGGTCTGTTTACTATGGATTAACCTGCAGTCCACCCCCTTATTGTCCTATACCAAACAACAGTAGTGGTCTGTACATGGCATGYGCAACTATTTGAGGGCGCATACTATTTTAGGATGGGGCATTAAGAATGTGCTGCTATCCACCACTGATCTTCTAAACTTTATATTCTTTCCCACAGAAAGCGAATACGTCCAGAAGCAGGGCCAGGGGGTAGAGCGAGGTCACGGGAGACCAGCCCCAGAGGTGCTCCCCAACGTCGCAGGATGAGCCGCTCACCCTTCAGAAGAAGGTCCCCCTCGCCCTTCCGGAGACGGAGCAGGTCTCCAATGAGACGCAGGTGAGATGGGACAAGCTGAAACTTGTGGATGTGCTGAGCCAAATTAAATCTGCAGGGGCTTCTTCAAGCCTCCAGAAATTAAGATGATGCCTGTAAATAATTGCTTTTGCAAAAGCTAACATGCTGACCACACGGCTCGCGTCGCGTGTACTGCAAAATAAATGTACACATACATGTTATTCAATCTTTGCACCCACACTGCTTGCGCGTGCCAACGAGCGTCTGCGTTGCCAAGCGCTAAAATAGAAGTAGTTCTATTTGTGAAGCTGAATGCGGTGCAAGTCCTGCCTCTCCCATCTTCTCATTGGTTTATAGAAGCAYATACCTACATGCCATCTTGTCATTGGTTATACCCACATGGGTGATTAAAAAATTAACTTCGGTCAGTATYTCGTGGTAATACACCTATGAAAGTTAGATGCCAATCGCCATATAAAGTKCAAAGAAGAAAAAGCCTGGAAGGAGGAGAGATGACTAGAAACGATTCGGTTGACTGTTTTACAGTTGAAGTCAGAAGTTTACATAAACTTAACACATTTTTCAACCACTCCACAAATTTCTTGTTAACAAACTATAGTTTTGGCAAGTCGGTTAGGACATCTACCTTGTGCATGACACAAGTAATTCTTCCAACAATTGTTTACAGACAGTTTATTTCACTTATAATTAACTGTATCACAATTCTAGTGGGTCAGAAGTTTACATACACTAAGTTGACTGTGCCTTTAAACAGCTTGGAAAATTCCAGAAAATTATGTCATGGCTTTAGAAGCTTCTGATAGGCTAATTGACATTTTGAGTCAATTGGAGGTGTACCTGTGGATATATTTCAAGGCCTACCTTCAAACTCAGTGCCTCTGCTTGACATCATGGGAAGATCAAAAGAAATCAACCAAGAACTCAGAAAATGTTTGTAGACTTCCACAAGTCTTGTTCATCCTTGGGCGCAATTTCCAAATGCCTGAAGGTACCACGTTCATCTGTACAATCAAGTATAAACACCATGGGACCACGGAGCCGTCATACCGCTCAGGATGGAGACGCATTCTGTCTCCTAGAGATGAACATACTTTGGTGCAAATCAATCCCAGAACAACAGCAAAGGACCTTGTGAAGATGCTGGAGGAAACCGGTATAAAAGTATCTATAGCCACAGTAAAACAAGTCCTATATCGACAACCTGAAAGACCGTTCAGCAGGGAAGAAGCCACCGCTCCAGAACCGCCATAAAAAGCCAGACTACGCTTTGCAACTGCACATGGGGACAAAGATCATACTTTTTGGAGAAATGTCCTCTGTCTGATGAAACAAAAATAGAAATAGTTATGTTTGGAGGAAAAAGGGGAAGGCTTGCAAGCCGAAGAACACCATCCCAACTGTGAAGCACGGGGGTGGCAGCATCATGTTGTTGAGGTGCTTTGCTGCAGGAGGGACTGGTGCACTTCACAAAATAGATGGCATCATGAGGTGGGAAAATTATGTGGATATATTGAAGCAACATCTCAAGACATCAGTCAGGAAGCTAAAGCTTGGTCGCAAATGGGTCTTCCAAATGACCCCCTGACCTCAATCCTATAGAAAATTTGTGGGCAGAACTGGAAAAAGTGTGTGTGAGCAAGGAGGCCTACAAACCTGACTTAGTTACACCAGTTCTGTCAGGAGGAATGGGACACAATTCACCCAATTTATTGTGGAAGCTTGAGGAAGTCTACCCAAAACATTTGACCCAAGTTGAACAATTTAAAGGCAATGCTACCAAATACTAATTGAGTGTATGTAAACTTATGATTAACTGGGAATGTGATTAAATAAATAAAAACCGAAATAAATCATTCTCTATTCTGACATTTCACATTCTTAAAATAGTGGTGATCCTATCTGACCTAAAACAGGGATTTTTTACGCTGATTAAATATCAGGAATTGTGAAAAACTGAGTTTAAATGTATTTGGCTATGGTGTATGTAAACTTCAACTGTATGTGTGGATTAATTGTCGGAGTAGAGGACCTTGTGCATTTCAGGTAAAATAACAACTCAACGTTTATATCCAAGGACAAATTAGCTAGCAACAGCAAGCTAGCTAAATAGGACAAATTAGCTTGCAACTGCAAGCTAGCTAGCCATAAATGTTTAATGCTTTTCGACCTGTCCCCAAATTAATATAATTGGTTCAGAGTTTGTCTTGATATTTCAACCTGCGTGTCGTGATTGTGTTTGGTGTGGGYGGACAAAATCAATTTGCGCYTGTTCGTTTTGGGTACGGTGTAATGGGGATCCTAATAAAATACTAATAGTATAATATTGTATTACTMTTACAGATACTGGATATGTGTAGCTAGTTGCAATTATTGTCATCAAATAGGCAGGCAATGCTGTCTTAAATTCATGTTTTGAATATCCCTATATTTCTGTTATTARGGGGCGATCACTCTGTTATTAGGGCATCTGCGCAGGAGTCTCGGGGTAGATGAACCTGGCCTGAGTGCAATGGCAACCATGTAGTGTGCTATTACGGTTTAGTAAACGTTGTTAAACTGGAACCTTGTCGTTGTCATTTCGAGTTAACATTGGTAGCAGAGGATGGCTAATAACTACAATGTGCCACCTCGGTTCGACAAGAAGAGGTCGTATGAAAGATGGAAACAGGTTACTAATCTGGATGAGAAAAAGCAAGCTCTTGCGGTGGTATTATCGCTCGAGGGAAGAGCTAGAGATACAGCACTGGAAATATCCGTTGAGGATTTGAACAAGGATGACGGTATTGGAACTTTGATTAGAGCACTGGATTCTGTGTTTCTTAAAGAAGAGAAAGACCGTGCCTACGAGGCATATTCAAAATTTGACAGTGTTACTAGAGATATTTCGGTTGCAATGACGGACTACATCATTGATTTCCAACGGAGGTACTATAGGATGCGCAAGTACGACATGGTTCTCCCGGATGCAGTGTTAGCTTTCAAGTTTCTAGATACTGCCTGTCTGGATGGTGGGGAGAAACAGTTGGCTTTGACTGCTTGTGCTGTGGTGACTTTTGCGTCAATGAAGTCGGCACTAAAAATACRTTTTGGTGAAAAGACMTCTGTCGCGCCAATAACAGATGGAATGRAAGTGAGTGATGCAGCAGAGAAAAGGTGCCAACAAGTCACATACTCAAGACAACCAGAAGAGGGCGCCATTGCCCGGCACAAATCCACTAGACAAATATGGAAGGAGATCAAAATGTGCTATTTGTCAAAGCACTTACCATGTTAAAGACTGTCCTCATAAAAATGAACAAGTTAAACTAACAGAGGAAAATGTATAGAGAGAGAGAAAATTGGTCAGACTAAGTGTCACCTTGAAACAGAGGTGATCCCTACAGATTTCCCRGTACTATTAAGCAAAGCTTCCCTCAAGAAGGCAGGGGCTGTACTAGACATAAATTACAAGGCAGTGATGTTTTAAACAACCAGTGACCCTTGAACTTACTACCTCAGGCCACTATTGTGTAAACATTTTAGACAAAGACATCACACAGAGTCCATGTAAAAATGAGATTCTGACGGACACAGAGCACATGGAGATTCTGACAGTCAGAGAGAACATGAACACAAAGGAAAAACGCAAAGTATTGTTAAATACATGGACAGAGAAAGTGGTATTCCACATACAGCAACCGTCATTGGACGAGCAGGAAAAGCCAAAGGAAAACACCAGAACTGGTACAACTTGCAGTACTCTGAACCAGCTACACTTTCTGGTACAACAGGGTCAGCTGATCTGTCACTTGTAGATAATCTCAGAATTGAACCAATGGAAAATCGAGAAAAACAGGAATGACATTCTAAATGATGATGTACTTGAAACAAAGGACGTGTCATGTGACTCAGCTAAGCTAGATGAGCTCAGTAATTGGAGGGAAAATGGAGTGTTTGAGGAAGTCAAAGACATTGGCCAAAAATGTGTCACAACAAGGTGGGTGTGTACCCTTAAAGAATCCTTAACTGGAATAGTGCCAAAAGCACATCTAGTGGTTTTGAGGCGCTGGCTGCTAAAGAACTCCCAAAAGACTCGCTGACATGTGCCTCCAGTCACTCAGATTGCTGATGACAGTGATCTGCCAGAAAAAATGGAACCTTCATTCCATAGACATCAAATCTGCATTTTTGCAGGGAACAGAGCTGTCAAGGGACATTTACATCTGACCTCCGCCTGAAGCAAAGAGGAAGGAACACTGTGGAAACTAAAAAAGTGTGTGTATGTCCTGGCAGATGCATCACTCTACTGGTACAACAAAGTCAAGGCAACAATGCTGAGTACAGGTGGAAACATGTCACAAGTGGATCCTGCAGTCTTCTATTGGCTTGATCAAGACTGCAATGTGACTGGAGTACTTGTCTGTTTTGTTGATGACTTCATCTGGGGTGGCTCACAGACCTTTGCTACAACTGTGATTCCACACCTCAAAGCTGTTTTCCAGGTCYGSCGTGAGGGGCATGATAATTTTTATGTTGGCATAGAATTTATTACAGTTGATGGAACAATACTGATGCAACAGGAGAGCTATATCAAGAATCTTCAACCRATCCACATGGATTCTTCAAGAGCCGTACAAAGGAATTCCCCTCTGTGGAATTGAAGCTGATCAATTGAGGTCAAAGATGGGTCAAATTTTATGGGTTGCTAGACAGAGTAGACCTGATMMAATGTTTGATGGCTGCAACTTGGCATCCAACACAAAACACGCCACTGTACAAACCATTCATGAGGCAAACAAAGTTGTTCGTAAACTGAAATCACAACAAGTGACTAAAGTTTCAGCATGTTGGAAAAGATGACTCTGAAACTAGTTGTCTTCAGTGATGCTTCCCTAGGGAACCTTACAGATGGAGGCACACAAGGTGGACATCTAATCGTGTAAAGGGGTGAAGGAGGAAGATTCTCATCTGTTGGCAGTCAAAAAGGATCAGAAGGGTTGTCCGAAGCACAATTGCTGGAGAAACACTTGCTCTTGCGGATGGAATTGACAATGCTATCTTTCTTGCAACTCTGTTCTCAGAGCTTACCACTGGTGAGACAAAACGGCACATTCTACCTGTAGTTTGTGTCACTGACAACTACTTCTTAGTTGATGCTGGGAAGTCAACCAAGTCTGTCACAGAGAAAATACTTCGTCTTGAGATAAGCAGCATCAAGGAACTTARTCAAACTCAGAGAATCCAGCGGATTGTTCCTTTGCGGTCGACCACAAAGGAACAGCTTGCTGACTGTCTGACTAAAAAGAGAGCATCCAGTCTTGTGCTCCTACAGGCTCACAGTAATGGAAAGTGGCAACTTGAGTAATATAACTAAAAACTGTCACACAACCCATTTGTAATGGGGTACTTGAATAATACTTGAACATTTTAATTATGTAGTTGATGTTTTGTCTTTTTTTTTTTTAAGTGTGAGATTGTGAAGTTCATGTTAAGTATCCCTATATTTCTGTTATTACGGGGCTATCACTCTGTTATTAGGGTGCCTGCGCAGGCGTCTCGGGTTAGATGAACCTGGCCTGAGTGCAATGGCAAACATGTAGTGTGCTAATACGGTTGAGTAAACGTTGTTAAACTGGAACCTTGTCGTTGTGTCATTTCGAGTTAACACTATCATTGTGGTGGTAAGATGGTTTCCTTACAGATTCTGTCTGGTTCTAGTGATGAAGCTTTGGTAATGTTGGAGTATGAGGCTCATAGGCCAAGGTTTTCTAAATATTTCCTATGTTGTGCGCTGCAGGTCGCCGGAGAGAGACAGATACGGCCGTCTCAGACAGTACGGCCGGCGCTCCAACTCCCGGGACCGGGACAGGAGGAGGAGACATGGCCGGGACGAGGACAAGTTCAAGGGTAGCCTCTCTGAGGGCATGAAGGCCGACAAGGAGTCCTCCGAGGAGGAAGTGTGAGTAGAGGGTGAACACCCACACACAAACAGACAAATGCTACACTCTGCAATATGGTAATTATCTGGGTGATTGTGTGTTTTTGTAAGTSGGTTAATTTTGTTACCAGGCTTGAGGACTTTGACGGTGAGGAGGTGGATGAAGAGGCCATCATAGAGCAGCGCCGGCAGCAGCGCCTGGCTATCGTCCAGGTCCGTTCCCCGTCCCTCATCCAGGGCTCCAGACTAACATTTCCCCCTGGTGACTTTTTCAGTTTGTGGCACCAGCCCAAGATTGGTCGCCCCCCCCCCAAAATAAATAAATAAATTGTGGCATCACGCAATAGAAACATGAAGTAATCACTTATAAAGTAATTCTCAGTGCTTTATTAAGAGGTCTAATAGACTACTTAGATGGTATTACAGAAATAAGTTGTTTCATCTAACACGTCCATGCAGGAATGCATGAATCGAGATATTTTGATGTGCAACCTAGTCCAGTGATTTTTCACGAGTTATATTTTACTGTTAAAACAGGACTCCAGAARTTTATTGTGTTCAACAGAGATGTATTTGACTACGTAGACTCATTTATTTGGCGCTAAATGACCAAGTGGAGACTCAAATYCATTAGCTAGGTTGCTATAAAAATTTGTAGTCTTCAATTAATTTCTCATTTACAGGCCTTAAGTTTTAAAACGCCTGAAATTCAGTTTGCAGAGGTCTTAAAAAATGTGACGGAGATGACTTCAGTGTTTCTGTTATATTGTGCCGGTGCTGCTTAATTGTTCCACCGCGGCAGAAAAAACATCAAATAATACTTGAGACCCACTTCCTAGGTTTTCGAGAGCTATCCAGCCGTGTGCACATTAGGGCTGACCCCATTTAATTGACTGTTTGGTCGATAGGCTTTTGGTGTACCAATCATACCAACAGGTGTAGTAGACCTTACCGTGAAATGCTTACTTACAAGCCCGTATTCAACAGTGCAGTTCAAGAAGAGTTTAGTTTATTTGGTAAATATTTTCTTAAATAACATAACAATAACGAGGCTATATACAGGGTACCAGTACCGAGTAGGGGTGAAGTGACTATGCATAGATAATAAACGGCGAGTAGCAGCAGTGTACAAAACAAATGGGGGGGTCGTCAATGCAATAGTCCAGTGGCCATTTGAATAATTGTTGAGCAGTCTTATGGCTTGGGGGTAGAAGCTGTTAAGGAGCCTTTTGGACCTAGACTTGGCCTTCTGGTACCGCTTGCCGTACAGTAGCAGAGAAAACAGTCTATGACTTGGGTGACTCAAGTCTAACAATTTTATGGGCTTTTCTCTGACTCCGCCTATTATATATGTCCTGGATTGCTGGAAGCTTGGCCCCAGTGATGTACTGGGCCGTACGCACAACCCTCTAGCGTCTTGCGGTCGGATGCCAAGCAGCCAGTCAAGATGCTCTCAATGGTGAAGCTGTTGAACTATTTGAGGATCTGAGTGCCAATGCCAAATATTTTTAGCCACCTGAGGGGAAGAGGTGTTGTCGTGCCCTCTTCATGACTTCTTCATGACTGTGTTGGTGTGATTGGACCATGATAGCTCCTTAGTGATGTGGACATCGAGGAACTTGAAGCTCTCGACCTGCTCCACTACAGCCCAGTTGATGTGAATGGGGGCATGCTCGGCTCTCCATTTCCTGTAGTCCACGATCAGCTCCTTTATCATGCTGACGTTGAGGTCTCTGACCTCCCTTTAGACTCTCATCCTRGTCTGTGATCAGGCCTACCACCGTAATGTGGTCTGCAAACTTAATGATGGTGTTGGTGATGGTGTTGGAGTCGTGGGTGAACGGAGTACAGGAGGGGACTTAGCACGCACCCCTGAAGGTCCCCCGTGTTGAGGGTCAGCGTTGCGAATGTGTTGTTGCCTACCCTCACCACCTGSGGTCGGCCCATCAGGAAGGCCAGGATCCAGTTGCAGAGGGAGGTGTTTAGTCCCAGGGTCCTTAGCTTAGTGATGATCTTGGATGGCACGCTGGTGTTTAACACTGAGCTGTAATCAGTGAACAGCATTCTCACGTAGGTGTACCTTTTGTTCAGGTGCGAAAGGGTAGTGTGGAATGCAATAGCTTGTGTCATCTGTGGATCTGTTGGGGCGGTATGTGAATTGGAGTGGGTCCAGGGCGATAGTCATTTAGAAAGGTAGGAGCCGGTGTAGTAGGAGCCMGTGTAGTAGGATTCGATCTTAGTCCACTATTGATGGTTCGTTGGATGGCGTAGCAGAATTTTTTTATAAGCGTCAGGATTTGTATCCCGCTCCTTGAAAGCGGCAGCTCTAACCAGCTCTAGTCCGGAACCTGCTGGTTTTCTGTTCTACCTGACAACTAATTGCACCAACCTGATGTCCCGCGTCTTAGTCAGTCCCTGATTAGGAACATTGAAAAAACGCAATGTAATTGGCTCCGAGGTCCAGAGCTGAGTTTGAAGGGCCGAGGCCAATATGCACACACAAAAAAACATGCAGGCAAATGAATCTCTGAAGAGCCAAAAATCTATCTGATTACTCTGGATCGTATTTTGACACATCAAAATATCCATCATGCATTCTCTGAACATGTTAGATGAAATAGCTAACTTCTTTCTTGTCTGTCTTGGCAGTGAAAAGAGTCATTCTAGAGCCCTCCCGTTTAGCTGACTTGCGTCAAAGTATAGTCATTTGATACCTGATTCACTGAATGAGGGAATAATTTTATTAGACTTTTTGGTTGTAGGCTAATGTTCTAATGTAGTAGCATAGCACCTCGAAGAGAGCTACTGGGTGTATATGCTTCTGTTCCAGCCCTACTCTAACACACCAGATTCTACAAATCAACTGCTCAACGGGATGAGTTTTATACAGTAACAGTGCTGTATATTTGACTTTAAGAAWTTTTTTCGCGGTGATATCGTTATAGTATTGAGTATCAAAAGCCGGTATTGGTATCGAAGACAAAATTCTGAACACTTCGTGTTTTTTGATCTGGCTAATGATTAGCTCTTTGTGGTAGTCAAACAAATGCCAATGGGAAACCCCCTGCTTCAGCCAGGTATAGCCTAGCCACTATACTACTWTATCCGTTAGGCTCCAGGAGAATGCTCATTGCTAAAATAGCACACCTGCCTGCTAATATGAGCCATGTAGGCAATAGACTCAGGTGAAAGAGCTAGCCCTAAAAATGCWAATTTTTGCCAACATGGGCTCATTTCTGTAAAGGAATATTTGCAGGTGTGTGGCTCATGCAGACCTCAAAATTGGTATGAATTGGCATTCCAAGTGGCATTAAAAAGGTTGTAAATTCAACTTCATGTAACCTGCAGATACCCGGATTAATCTTATCTTTACAGGAATCATGAGGATAATGTTTGATTGTTTGACCAAATCATGGTTTTAGCTCCTTAAAAATAAAATGACGTTTGGAGTGAGGTGARCATGTAGAATGGGCAGCTCGCACAGATGCGGCCAAATACAAGTCGCAAAATGAGACTAAATGGTTATGTCTGGAGCCCTGATCATCACAACTGCTGTTGAACTGTCCATAGCTGTTGCAGGGATCCCCAGCCCAGTGTTTCATATTTGGCTACTACTCCAATATAGGATGTTTTCTGATTTGCCTTTTCATTATTGAAATTGACCCACATCGAAACCAATATCTTATTTTTCCTTAATTCCATTGTTGTGACCACTCTATACTTGGCACTAACTCTCTCTCTCCCTGTGCAGAAATACCGTGGCGGCAACGAGGACAGCATGGCGTCCATGGCGTCGGAGCCCAGCAGCCCGCAGAGCAGCACGCGGAGCCGCTCGCCCTCGCCAGACGACGTCCTGGAGCGTGTGGCGGCCGACGTCAAGGAGTACGAGCTGGAGAACCTGGACACGTTTGAGGAGAACATCAAGGCCAAGCAAGGCCTCATCACGCAGGAGAAGGACGGTGAGTAAAGGGATTCAGGCTGGGAGAAAAGAAAGTAGTGCACTATATAGGGAAAAGGGTACCATTTGGTCTGCTCTGTATTGTCGTCTCAAGATATTCCATAGCTCATATGCAATGTACAATCTGGGTGGGTCATCTTGGTGATAACTTTTTATGTTTTTGGTTTATTTTGAAGTTTACAGGTGTTCTTTAGTAATACAGGTTGTTTGCTGAATGTGCCCGCATTAGCAGTAACTGTGGRCGTGACTAGACTTGATAGTTCATACAGCTTTAGTATTCTGATCATASAGTTCTGATCATGGAATGTATCTTCAACTATATTTTAAATGTGCGTACCGTGTCCACAGTGTGTCTGGATTRCCTTTTCCCACGCTATATTCAAATGCCTGTATGCATTATACGAACGGTGGAATAGTCTAAATAGGATAACAACACAACAAAAACTGATGACAGAAGCTATCTAGCCAGCTAACCTCTCGCTAGCTAGCAATCAATGCTAAAGGGATTACAAATGGGTCTATATAACTTTAGCCAACTTTTTATATTTATTTATTTATTGGCTAGCATTTTTGAGGGAGCAAACACATTCCTCTCACACTAGGAARGTATTTCCTCCAACTTTATAATGAAAAGGTGCCTCTCGGTCCCAAAACACACGTTTTCTGGAGACTTTTGGAAGGAGTGTTGATGACGTTGCCCACTGTATGCGCTTTCGATAGCCTGATTGCATATAGACTGAGGAGAAATCCACACACAATGTATCCCAGACCACCTCCCTGACCATCTGGTCAGCCAGATCTGAACAAAATCGGACCCGCAAAACACCAGTCTCAACATCAACAGTGAAGAGGCGACTCCGGGATGCTGGCCTTCTAGGCAGAGTTGCAAAGAAAAAGCCATATCTCAAGCCTTTTTAAAATTATGAACTTGGATTAGCTAAAACAATGTGCCATTGGAACACAGGAGTGATGGTTGCTGATAATGGGCCTCTGTACGCCTATGTAGATATTCCATWAAAAATGAGCTGTTTCCAGCTACAATAGTAATTTACAACTTTAACAATATCTACACTGTATTTCTGATCATTTTGATGTTATTTTAATGGACAAAAAATTTGCTTTTCAAAAACAAGGACATTTCTAAGTGACCCCAAACATTTTAATGGTAGTGTAACTATTCAGACCCTTTACTCAGTACTTTGTCGAAGCACCTTTGGCAGCAATTACAGCCTCGTCTTTTTAGGTGTATAGGGTACAAGCTTGGCACACCTGTATTTACGGAGTTTCTCCCATTCTCTGCAAATCCTCTCAAGCTCTGTCAGGTTAGATGAGGAGTGTCGCTGCGCAGCTATTTTCAGGTCTCTCCAGAGATGTTCGATCAGGTTCAAGTCCGGGCTCTGGCTGGGCCACTCAAGGACATTAGGAGACTTGTCCTGAAGCCACTCCTGTGTTGTCTTGGCTGTGTACTTAAGGTTGTTGTCCTGTTGGAAGGTGAACCTTTGCCCCAGTCTGAGGTCCTGAGCGCTCTGGAGCAGATTTTCATCAAGGATCTCTGTACTTTGCTCCGTTCATCTTTCCCTCAATCCTAAGTCTCCCTGTCCCTGCCGCTGAAAAACATCCCCACAGCATGATGCTGCCACCACCATGCTTCACCGTAGGGATGATGCCAGGTTTCCTCCAAATGTGACGCTTGGCATTCAGGCTGAATAGTTAAATCTTGGTTTCTTCAGACCAGAGAATCTTGTTTCTCATGGTCTGAGTCCTTTAGGTGCCTTTTGGAAAACTCAAGCGGSCTATCATGTGACTTTTACTGAGGAGTTGCTTCTGTCTGGCTACTCAACCATAAAGGCCTGATTGGTGGAGTGTTGCAGAGATTTGTCCCCTTCTGGATGTTCTCCCATCTCCACAGAGGAACTCTTGAGCTCAGAGTGACCATGGGGTTCTTGATCACCTCCCTGACCATTCCCTTCTGCCCCGATTGCTCCGTTTGGCCGGGTGGCCAGCTCTAGGAAGAGTGTTGGTTCCAAACTTCTTCAATTTAAGAATGATGGAGGCCACTGTGTTCTTGGGGACCTTCAATGTTGCAGAAATGTTTTGTGACTCAACACAATCCTGTCTCGGAGCTCTACGGACAATTCCTTCGACCTCYTGGCTTGATTTTTGCTCTGACATGCACTGTCAACTGTGGGACCTTATATAGACAGGTGTGTGCCTTTTCAAATCATGTCCAATCAATTGAATTTACCACAGGTGGACTCCACTCAAGTTGTAGAAACATCTCAAGGATAGTCAAACAGGATGCACCTGATCTCAATTTCGAGTCTCATAGCAAAGGGTATTTCTGTTTTTATTTTGTAATCATTWGCAAAAATGTCAAACCTGTTTTTGATTTGCCATTATGGGGTATTGTGTGTAGATTGAGGATTTTTTCAAATCCATTTTAGAATAAGGATGTAACAAAATGTGGAGGAAGGGGTCTGAATACTTTCCGAATGCCCTGTAAGTGTCAAGTGTAGACACCGCCTTTGTGGCATACTGGGCTGTGTAATCTCATGTTTCCTCCCTTCCCCTTCCTCCAGGGCCCCTCTCTTATAAGGTGTGCTGGCATTGACAGGGGATACAGCGCAATGGCTCTCTCTCTCATGTTTGACACCTTTGTCTCGTGTGGTAGAAAGTTGCAACGTGGTGACGTTACACACATGACTAACATTGACCAAATGCGGAGTGGTAAATTAGTCTGGTTCCCCAGTGGTCATTAATTTCACGTCATATTTTTGGGCCATAACATGTGCCGGTTGAAGCATGTTTCTGTTAAGTGTACTAAATCTCTCGTTTCCTCCCTCTGTCTGTCAGGACCCAAAAAGCCCTCGGCCCCTGATATGTTTACGGAGTCGGACGTCATGTTTGAAGCAGCCATTGATGTAAGTCTTACAGGAGCCACACTCCCCTCCACTGATCTCCAGCCATGTTTATATCTCTGATCTTTAGAGTGCTACTCTGGACGAAACATGCAAGTCCATGAGTGATCTGTCTGTGGCAATAGTTCATTATGCGAGTGTGGTTGAATGTTTGGTCATGTTGATCTACACAGAGTGCCAGGATGAGAGCAGC
This sequence comes from Salvelinus sp. IW2-2015, assembly GCF_002910315.2. Classification (NCBI taxonomy): domain Eukaryota; kingdom Metazoa; phylum Chordata; class Actinopteri; order Salmoniformes; family Salmonidae; genus Salvelinus; species Salvelinus sp. IW2-2015. The sequence continues at coordinate 13,641,969 of NC_036867.1, forward strand.
AGGTGTTGGGGGGAAGGACTTCAAAGAGAACCCCAACCTCCGGGACAACTGGACCGATGCAGAGGGTTACTACCGTAAGTGCCCTTGACTGGACACACTGTTACGGGTGTTAAGAATTCATCGATGAAAGGCTGCTGAGCTTTTCGCTCTCTCAATCATCCATGTTTGCYAACAGTCCATGTAGTCTTAGTATTCCTCTGTGTATGAGTGCAGTCCTTTTGATTTCACTATTGGTTAATACTGTTATTTGAGGCCTAGTAACTGGACATTTCATTGAGGAAATAACCAAGACTTTCTAAACATGGCCCTCGTGTCTATCCTACTGTGTGTTAGGCGTGAACATCGGGGAGACGCTGGACAAGCGCTACGACGTGTACGGCTACACAGGCCAGGGAATGTTCAGCAACGTGATCAGGGGCAGGGACACGGCCCGCGCCGGACAGGATGTGGCCGTCAAGATCATCCGCAACAACGAGCTCATGTAGGTCCTRGGGCAGGCAGCCTCAAGGACTCAAATGGCACCCCGTTCCCTGTATAGTGCACTACTTTTGACCAGGAGTCTGGTCAAAAGTTGTGCACTATGTAGGTATGTAAGGTGAACGAGCTAATWAGTCGCTCCGGATCAGAGTGTCTGTTAAAGGACTAATGGAGGCATTTGGGACTCATCCTGGTTCGCTGATGGTTAGGGGAACATATTGCCTTCGCCACCCATACATTTGAATGTGTCCTCTCATTAGAAGTATTCTAGCTACGTCTATGTGGAGCGTCCAGGMCTTTTTTGGAAAATAGATATTTACCTCAACCTACCTGGATAAATAAACCAATAGATGCTGACCTTGCTGGTTTTGGGTCTCCAGGCAGAAGACTGGCCTGAAGGAGTTGGAGTTCCTCAAGAGGCTCAACGACGCCGACCCAGACGACAAATTCCACTGCTTGCGCCTCTTCAGACACTTCTACCACAAGCAGCACCTGTGTCTGGTGTTCGAGCCCCTCAGGTACTAACTGGGAGACTACCACTACTGCACTGTGGCAGTAGTGGGAAATAGCAACCTATTCCCTTTACTACTGCTCAACATTTGTGCACTATAGGGAATAGGGTGTCATTTCAGACGCACCCCATGTCCTCAGTGGCAGGATACACCACGATGTGTTTGTCATCTAGCATACTTCTTCTAACTCATGTCTCTAACTCATGTCTCTCTGTGAAATGTGTGTCTCAGTATGAACCTGCGCGAGGTGCTGAAGAAGTACGGTAAGGACGTGGGCCTTCACATCAAGGCTGTCCGCTCCTACACCCAGCAGCTCTTCCTGGCACTCAAACTCCTCAAACGTTGCAGCATCCTCCACGCTGACATCAAGCCTGACAACATCCTGGTACGAGGCCCATACTATCATTATCATCACATGACTGTTACAACTGCACTGAGGCCYGGTCGTGTTCAAAGGCACAAAATGGAAGAAAGAGGACTGAAACTGGGAGAGACTACCTGGATTTGTCCAATAAAAACCACTTGTTTTCGCTTTGCGTTGAAAAATGTATTGAAGCGTTTTGCGATACTGTGCCGTAATGAATAAGACCGTGGCCTGAAGGTCCCATCTAACAGTGTCTGTTTCTCTCTCTCTCCCCTACAAGGTGAACGAGTCGAAGACCATCTTGAAACTCTGCGATTTTGGCTCGGCGTCCCATGTGGCAGACAACGACATCACGCCGTACCTCGTCAGCAGATTCTACAGAGCTCCAGAAATCAGTACATTTTACTTTGAGATTGTTTGCTTATAACGGTTCAGCTGTAATAGAGGTCTCTTTTTGTCCCTGCTTGAATCACAGTCCTCATGATGTCTCTCTCTGTCACAGTCATTGGGAAGCCGTACGACTACAGCATAGACATGTGGTCAGTGGGCTGCACGCTGTACGAACTCTACACCGGCAAGATCCTTTTCCCCGGCTCCTCCAACAACCACATGATCAAACTGGCCATGGACCTCAAGGGCAAGATGCCCAACAAGGTAAACTGTCCACATTACTGGACCTGGCTGGTCTCTCCTAGCCTTAGTCTCTCTCTCTCTGTTAGATTTTGACAGGAAGTCATAACCTGGGGCATTGTACACTGTGCTGTAGCATACAGATGATGTAATGGTTTTTTTGTTCTCAGATGATCCGGAAAGGCCTGTTCAAAGACCAGCACTTTGATCAGAACCTCAACTTCCTCTACATTGAAGTAGACAAAGTGACCGAAAGGGTTCGTATATGTTCTACTTTTCACCTGCTCAGTTGTCAGGGAAATTATATAAGAAATCGGTTAAAAACAGCTAGATTTGCTGGGCTAGTCATAGGCTCATTCAGATGCTTCATATTTTTTMAATAGTTTCTCACTGTGGTCCTCTGTAGCTCGGTAGTGCATGGCTCCAGGATACTGGGTTTGAACCCCGGGACCACCTGTATGTAAAATGTATGCTTAAAAGCATCTGCTAAATGGCATATATTTATTTGTTTCCCTCCATCTCTCCCTCCACCCACTCCTTCTCCATCCTCACCCCACCTCCCTCCACACACCACAGGAGAAGGTAACAGTGATGAGCACCATCAACCCCACCAAGGACCTGCTGTGTGACATGGTGGGTGGCCAGCGGCTGCCCGAGGAGCAGAGGAAGAAGGTCCTGGTCCTAAAAGACCTGATCGACGGCACGCTGATGCTGGATCCAGCCAAACGCATCAGCATCAACCAGGCCCTGCAGCACCCCTTCATCCAGGAGAAGATCTGAACTCAGACCAGCCCAACCATCAACCAGGCCCTGCAGCACCCCTTCATCCAGGAGAAGATCTGAACTCAGACGAGCCCAACCATCAACCAGGCCCTGCAGCACCCCTTGATCCAGGAGAAGATCTGAACTCAGACCAGCCCAACCATCAGACAGGCCCTGCAGCACCCCCTTCATCCAGGAGAAGATCTGACCTCAAACCAGCCCAACCATCAACCAGACCAGCCTTGCCAGGTAGAAATACAAGACCAGACGCCCCATTGAGAATGTTATGGATAAATTGTTTCCCCTATTTTGATTATGATGGGTACGATAACCTGGTATGTTTTAATTGTAAATAAGTAAAATAGACATTCATGAAGAAGAAAAAATAATTTTGATTTATCATCATACACCCCACACCCCTCCGGCGGTGATGCAGCAGTTATGGACTATTTCTATTTAACTGGCATTGAAGTGAATGACATTAAAATAATAAAATTCTTGTAAACATGTCTAATGCATTGTCGAAGTACCTGAGTGTAGGTCGGTTTAGAAATGTGTGTTGTATACTAGTCGCATCAAGGAGATGCATCATCTTCAACTGTTAAATTTTTAATGATCACCAACATTGCTCATTCTGCGACTGTGCATGCTTTTGAATGTGCACCCCTTCGTTGTGCTCTAGATGTGTCTAGCATAAGCCTGTGTACTGTTAATGCTCTCTGTAACCAGGTTTCCAGCCAACCTTTTTATGCGAGGAAAGTACACGTTGGATACAAAAACACTAGACAGGGTGGGATGTTTTTGTCGGTAAAATTCATTACGTGAGAAATGGCAGAAACTTTTTATTTTTTTTTACAAAAATTTATATAATAACCAGTCACGCAATGATTGTCCTCCCACTACGACTCGAGAAAGCATGCAGTTAAATAGGCTACAGATAAAATAAGTTATGGTGAACTTCATAGGGGGGTGAAAGTGCACGGTGATGAGCTTGATGCTCCTTTCCTAATAAATATAGAGGGTCTTATTCTGGTGACATGATTGATGCTTGACTGCSGTTTGACAAATACAAATAATCTCACTTTTATCCATAATAATCTCATCATGTAGGTAGCCTACCCGCACTGTATCTGCAAGCTGTTGGCTAGAGCACACGTACTAAGACCAGAGCGGGCACATTCGCTATATAACGGTGCCGAAAACCATCAGTGGAGTTGAAAATGTGATGGAAACCAATTTAACTTATTCTGTACATTTAAATTAACTGCGCTACATCACGCTCAGCCTTTTATCTGGAACAAGTCATTTTGATGGAAATATCTCTTTTGGGGAAATGTGCATATTGTTTTTGTGGATTTTAGAATATTCACCAATTGGATGGTAACCTAGTGTGTGTGTAGCAGCATTGATGTCCCACATGATGGCACCACAATCCCCATTTCACAGGTCCCAGGCCTGTGCTTAAGGAATGGACTCAACAGTCGTACTGTACTCCCCTCGAACAATAAGACCGCTCCATTTCAAGGTCGGTCATTGTGTTATTTTACAGAACAGAGCAGCCCCACTGACTCCAACGGTTTCACATATTTCCTCCTCTCTCTCTGACACGGTCCTGGCTATAGGCTCTCAGATTTAAGTGCCTCCTGTARGAGCCTTGTGTGTAGAACACAGAACAATGCCGGCCTGTGAAAGCCGCCACCTCGTTCTCCCATGTTGTATATATTCCATTGTTGCCACTGTCTTTCTCCATGTTAAAGATTTTCATGTTTGATTTGTTTCTTTTCTCATTGAGGAAAAAAATCTTGTGATTTAAGCAAAGAACTGAGATGTGAAAAGAGCACCTTCAGTGCACCACCACTTTTAGTAATAAAATATTTCCTATTCAATATTGTCTTTGCTCTTCTGTTCTCAAGTATAATACAATACAAATGTACACCAGTGTAATTTCTCTATCTATTTCCTGAATTAAGGTAGCCTAGTGGTTAGAGCATTGGGCCAGTAACCGTAAGGTTGCTGGGTCGAATCCCCGAGCTGACAAGGTAAAAGTAAAAATCTGTCTTTCTAGGCTGTCATTGTAAATAAGAATTTGTTCTTAACTGATTTGCCTAGTTAAATAAAGAATAAAACAATTAAGCAATTCTAATTATTGATGGGGTTCTGTGGATAAGGCAAATGGATAACTGGGTAGAGGGCATCCTTGTCTTCAGTGTAATTTCTAAGCAATACCTTGTTGACTTTGTACGTTTGGATGTTGACTCAGGAAGATATTGAAAACGTGACCTCGCATTGATAGGTATCCCCATCTCTCTCCATTTACCAGTGAAGTTTTGCCCTGAGAGCACCAACCTGGCCCCTGACTCCCCCTACCATTTGAGTCTGAGGCAGACTGAGGAGACATAGCTAGAGGCAGAGTCAAGAAGAGAAATGTCTTTCTAAAGGGGACTGGTCTTCAAAGCCAAAGAGCCCATCTCATGTGTCCAGTTGGGAAGATTTTTAGCTCTTCTCTTTGCTGAAATCTTCTGACGCTAGGTAGTAGGTACCCCTTTGAGAGTCCTCCATTTCCTCTCAGTGATTGCAGTGGTAAGAGCATTTAGGAAAGGGTCTAACCATCAAAGTCTCAATGTCCAGTGGAAAGGCAAAATGATGTGAATCCCAGCTTTACTTACGTCAAGGGCACCTAAAGGACTTGAAATGGATGCTGATGGGTTGGGTTGCCAATGTTAAAGGATTGGGTGAATTATGGGCATTGTGAAATGGCAGATGGTGAAGAGGTCAATCCGAGAGATTCGGGGACTGATGAGCCATTACCTTTGATCTCTGGACTGGAGCCACAGAGAATCTACGGAGGGAAAACCGTTGGTCAAAATAAAATAATCACAGAAGATTGGGGATTTTCTACCAAGACTACCCCGTGTCACTGTATTTGCACATTTGCTTATGTATACAATAAAAAGCCAATTAAGAAGATATGACAATGTTTTTGGACAAACCCAAAGGTAAATGCATTCCTTTATGCAATTCAGGGAATTTGTCATTTAAATGCAATTCTTACTCCTGATCAGAAGGGGGCAACAAAAGCACAGAATGTGCTTCTTACCCTCAATTCTTACACATTGAATTAAGTAGTTTGATACAGTCAGTGAGTTCGACCAGTGGCCTAGCAAGTTGCATTTATTTCCCTTTGGTGTGTGTACTTTATCCTCTTAGATAAGTATTTTGCGCTAGACATTAACCCAATATGTTGGCACCACATTTGATTTGAGAGTACAGAAGCTCTGAACCGGAGGTTTATACATAAATTGTTTAGTGATTTAATCCCATTTCAAGGGCAGTGAATTCTTAGTAATGTAGTAATTGTTAGTAATGTGGTTTGTCTCATGCAGAAATGGCAGTGACGTTCGCAGTCGATGAATGGTTCATTCTATCCCATTTACTTATGTGTTATGGTGGGTTGATGACCTTAGTCCAACAAACCCATGTAACCTATGAAAGATTGGCCCCTTATCCATCTGAGTGTTTTATATCGTATCCAAACCAGCACACATGCAAGACAGGAGACTTTAAATATAATTTCCTTTTTTTATTAAAACCATACAAACATTTGTGGTCAGTTATAAAATAGCAAAGTGGCTCTTCTGGCAGACGGGCAGTGCTGGGCACTACGTGCACCATTCAGAGCCAAATCTGCCTGGACTAGAAGCAGGGTCTGGGAATCCCTGCTTTAAGAGTAATTTCTTTATTGGCCCCTCGTGCCTCATCCTCATATCTGAGCTAAACCTACAGAAAGAATAATGTATTTACAGGTATAAAAACACAAAAAGGCAAGAAAATGTGAAAAAAAAAAAAACTAAAGATGCATTTTACACATCTTGACCTTTTTGATAATCATTTTTTTTAATATAAATGTTTATGTAAATTTTACAGGTCTCACAAAACACTTAACATGTGTATTTTTTTCATAATTAACAATGGAAGATTGGCAGTGATCTTTTTCTTTTCCGACAGGCAGATTTTAAGGCACATACCTCATGGCCATTCCCTCTGGTCTCCTTTGACAAGGGAATGAATTCTTACCTCTTTCAAAACAAAACACCATTGATGCACAGCTAAAAAAGACAAAAAGTACCAAAAAACACCAAAACGATTCTGTACCTCATTGCTTTGCCACTGAAGAATAAGGAAACAATTTAATATACTGTACACACTGTCATCTGAGACTGCAAGGTGATACTAACACTGTTGAAAGAGTCACTGCACTCCATAGTAGCAGGACATACGGTGCTGTACTACTTTGGAGAATAGAATATGGATTATCCACTATTTGAATGTCTAATAGACATCAGATTTCTAAAATGGTAAAATACAATGGTGGATAAAAAAGCTAACAGAAAACATACAKATGCTACCCTTTCGGTCTGTGAATCATATGCTACACTTAGAATTAATGGATCTGTTGGATCTGACAGTGAGAATCTGATTCTCACAAAGAAAATATACAAAAAAACACATTGTTATATACACCTGTGAGTACCATTACGGACATTGTAAAATCAAGCAATTGGAGTATGAATTAAAGAGCTACTTATGACGCTTGTGTGAATTCTAAGACTTTGAAGGCTGGTCCTTTTAAACGTGGGCTCAATACCATATTATTTGTAATACTCTGTCAAACACACACCATCAATTGGTAAGACTTGGTAGAAGCACTGAGAAACACTGACATTTACATATTCGCAAAAGTAACATACTAACAAAATGACGATAGCAAAGGTGTAAATATCATTTTAAAAAGCAAGTCATTATAGAAGGATAACGCCATGGGCATCCGTTGTACCATAATGGTAAATGGCACATCCAATAGGATTAGATACTTGGCACGTGCTAGTCTACGTACTTATAAAGACAGTGTTTATGTTTGACCTTGAATACAACATGCATTTATACCAACAGTGTACAGCAAAAAAAAAAAAAAAAATGCGACGATACACGCAATACTGTTTCAAAGGGACGAGACCAGAGAGGCCGTCAGAGGCCTCACTTGCTCACCATCGTAATACAAAGGGAAGGGCTTCCAAAAATAGCCTTCATTCCAGAAAAGGAATATATCTATATATACTTTTTGTCACATGTCCTGTCTCAGAAGAGAGGGGATGACACTTTTACAAAATAAATCTGATTGGCAACAAATTTGTTTTGGGGAGCACTATGTAKGTATAATAAACTCGTAATCTGTCACTTTGTCTTAAGCGTCGCCGCCTTTTCCCCTCTGTTCTTTACATGCGTCAGTATTTTCCTCTACTTCCTTTCACCAACGAGAGGGAGGGATGGAGCAAAGGAAGGAGGGAGAGTTACTGCATGATGGCTAGGAACTTGCTCTCCTCGGCGAGGGTGGTGAGCAGGGAGCTCATGTCCCCGATGGCCATGTTACTGAGGTTGGAGGGCATCATGCCCGCGGTGCTGTGGAAGGTGGCGGAGACCCGGGGCGTGTTGAGGCGGGACGAGTTCCGGGACACGCCCTGGAAGATGGAGGGGCTGATCACCCCCGACACCAGACTACGCTGGTCGTAGCCCATCCCCACGTCCTCTATCATGGCTCCGAAATCCAGCGGCAACACGTTGTCTAGCACGTTGACCGACCCGCCCGCGCGGCTGTCCACCGTGCTTGTCACCTGGTCAGCCACCGGGGAGAGGAGGGAGGCCGCGACCGAGGAGTCCCCGCCTAGCCCCACCTGCTCGTTCATGGTCTCCAGCAGACACTGCTCCTCCATTGGAGAGAAAGACGAGGTCTTGGTCCCCAGCGGGTCAAAGCACACAGCCTGGTCGCTGAAGCTCTGGTCCAGGTAGCCCTGGTCGGCAGCCTCCAGCTTCAGCCCGGACACCTGGTGGGCCAGGGAGCAGTGACTGGCTTGGTTCCTCAGACTCTGCTGCTGCTGGGTGAGGTTCTGCTGGGTAAGGTTGACATGGCTACCATTGGTGGTGCTCTGTTGGCCATTCAGGTACTGCTGTGGTCTGGCGGGGTGCCTATAGCTGCTGTTGGCCTGCTGCAGGCGGGGGGCGGGGGCCTGGGGGTGGTGGTGGAGCGCTGGGGCCTGTGAGAGGCTGGTGAGGCTGTCCACGGAGGCCCGGCTGAGGAGCAGGTTGTCTCCAATCTGCCTGGAGGTTCCATGGTTCTGGGTCTGGTACTGCTGCTGGCTGTAGCCCTGGGGCAGAGGCCCCACAGAGATCTGGGAGAAGTCAGGCCGGCCGAAAGTGTGTGTGGGGTTGTGGCCGTTCCCTCTCATCTCCATGCAGGAGTGGGTGGTCGCCTCTAGCTTCACCCCGCCATTGACTCTGCATAGGGGTTGGGGCTGGCCTGGCTGGGCACAGCGGTTCTGGAAGTCTCTGGTAGTAACTGTCTGTTGTTGCTGCTGCACCACCATGTTCCCAAACCTCCCGAATGATGAACCGGCACCCAGACCTTGGTGCTGCTCTGTGGCGGCCCATCGGCCACACCTCTGCTGGGCCTGGACCTGGGGCTGCCTCTGGGGGGACCTCTCAGCACTCCCTGAGCTCACCTCGTTCCACTGAATGGGCATGCCGTCTTTACTGGGGCCCTCTCTCTCCAGTCCCTGCTGCTGTTGGTGGTGCTGCTGGAGACTGTGGATGCACTGGTTCAGCCCTGGGCCCTGGTCCTGTAACTCCCCTCCAGGGAGATGGCCGTTGTCCCCAGCCACATGGTTCTCCAGGTGGTTGTTGTAGGAGTCTGCCTGGTCCTGTGAGCGGAGGTCCTGAGAACGGAGGTACTGCACCAGGTCGTCAGGCAGCATGTCCTCATCCCCCAGCAGCAGGGCTCCCTCCTCCTCCATAGCCAGGGCCTCCAGGGCCGCATGCTCCATGATGCTGGGGGGGCAGGGAGAGGAAAGCAGGCCCCCTCTCTGGAGATTCCCCTCTGAGCGTGTGTAGTTCTGCAGGCTGAAGCTGCGGCCCTCTGCCGTGGGGTGCTGGAGGCCTGATAGAGGGGGAAGTGGGTGGATGTTGTTGAGGCTGCTGAAGCGCTGGACCTGGGGCAGCCCGAGGAACTCCGGGTGGGTTTGCTGAGGCTGGGTCCGCACGGGGTCGCTAGCCCTCCGGTCCGGGCCGTTCCCTGGGCCCTCGCCGGGGTAGAAGCCCCTACGCCAGTAGTCTCGGTAGCCACCGTGGCCCCCGTACCTGTTGGTGGTGCTGCCGTCGCTGCAGCGGCGCGYCCTGACCAGRMGGGGCAMCGCYTYGTTGCCTCCASKMCCYTCRTGGKCKTCGCCCARCATGGCCATGCGGGTCTTCAGYCTCATGCYCTCRATGTTGGGCAGCGGRGTMGGGGGTGGGCCGCCCGTGGCAGCAGCGTACTTGGCCTTCAGGTGGTAGTGCTGCGCCGGCGTGAGGTTGAGCATACCCTTGGAGCCTCCCCCGACGCCCGCCCACCCTCCACCCACAAACACTCCACCTCCTCCCCCGCACTGGCTGGCCTCGCTGGAACGGCGCGAGGCGTCGGTGGAGATGGGGTCATAGGAGTCGGTGGAGCTAAGGTTGTGGTGGCGGCGGTGGTGACCAGGGGTGTTGGCCGCCTCGCTCTGGGACGCCTGGCTGGAGCGCCGTGACGAGAAGCACGGTGAGATGCCCGAGGAGCGCCGGCTGCTGCTCAGGTAGGCCGAGCTGGTGGCGCTGCCACTGCTGTCCCGCCGGTCACCGTGCTCGATGCCGCGGAGCAGGCTGAGCACCGTCAGCTCTGTGCTACCCAGCTCGGGACGAGGAGGAGGCTGGGGCTGGGATAACCTGCCCAGGCATGAACCTGAGGGAGGACAGGGGGAGAGAGGAAAAGAGAGAGAGAAAGAGACAGAAAGAGGGTGGAAGGGAAAAGGAGGGGCGGTGGAAGGGGAAACAGAGAAAGAGGGGGAGAAAGAGAGAGAGGGTGGAGAGGGAGAAAGATGAACACAATATAAGTGAGGAGAGATCCCTCAGACAGATGCAACCTTCTCACAAACACAGTTTGACCATGAAATTCTATTACATGCTCTAATCACTGATGTGATATATGATGTGATATGATATGGGTTTGATTCTGATTTCCAGCGGAACATTTGTTAAGCCTGTGAATTCAAGTCCGATTTGCAGGGAGGGAAATTCCAGGTAATCAAACCGCGATCTGCTGAGACATTTGGAGTTCTTTTCACAACCCAATACTAGTGTCAATGTTATTTTACATATCTATTGGCCTTTACAGTGTTCAGGGACATTTAACACTGATATTGAATGTCCATGGAGTCCAGTGTGTAAAACACACTTCTCAGCCTAAGTCTCTGTAATGAAACACTATTATTCTTTGTGTAACATAAGCATGGCCTCAGAGGACCAAGACAGGGGTGGTGGATATGAGCATGGTGGATCCTTACCCAGCACGGCAGGTCCCTTGGGTGGCGGTGTGGGGGACAGGGGGCCCACCCTGGGCATAAGGGCTCCCCCTCCTCCATTCACCTGCTTCAGCCTCTCCATCTTCATGTGCTCCATCCATCTCATGGGCCGGCCCACGTTCCTCCTCGCCTGCAGRGCCAACGTAGCCGCCGTGGCTGTCGACACCGTGGAGTCCATGATGGGGGCGTCACGGCCCCCCTCCAACTCCTCCAAACCCTCCTCCTCCTCCAGCTCCTCGTCTTCCTCTCCCGGCCCCTCGCCCAGTCCCACCACCCCTCCCCTCACAGCAAGCTGGACTCCATGGCTGGGATAGGCGCTGATGGGGGACTGGTCACTGCTGCATGTAGACTGACCGCCAGGGCTTGGCTGAGACGTCTGTGTGGGGGCACAGGGAGGATCAAGTAAAAGATGAGAAGAAGTAGAATKGATTATTACKAAGTACACGTMACACATTGAGGACACGTTCATTTTCTCAAAGGTCTGCGAAATATGATTAAAACACACGATGACACCATGTGATGCAGCTGCCRGGGACATGCTTTCCACAGGAGTAAACAACAACACAATGGCATTTCTGATTGTGATTGGTCATATTAATTCATTGAGTCTGGGCATGACCTACCACCTTCATATCTACAGACCTGGTTTGCATTTAACTGTCATTACAGCAGTAGACATGAACACAGACAAACTTTACTCTCTCCGAGCTCGGTTTGTCCATTGGTTTGTCCAATGTCTTCTGTTTTGTAAACAACGTCAAGTGAATCACGGAAGCGTGAGTAACGCCTCCCCTGTGTGTCGTCCAATGGACCGGTTTAAACTCTATAACCAACACTCCCGTGAAGGTAGTGGGATATAGACTATTTTCAGACAAGMGGGTGGGGGTGGACAAAGGCTTCTTTTCAGACTGACTAAGGCCTAATTGGGTTGTTTACTCTGATTTACCCAAAATGGAGATCAGTGAAGAGAAAAAGATTCACTTTTTGGCACGGTGCAAAACTGCAAAGCAAGACTTTCCTRTCCTGTAGTTTGAATGGTCCGGATTCCACCAAATGCATTCGGCTGCACAATAGAGCCCTCGGCAGTGTTGGGCTACTTTTAATACACATAAACAATGTTGGAAATGCACTTAGTTCTGCCCCAAGGTATTTCACTTTGGGAAAACATTACTCTCCAAAATAAGAAAACGTTTTGATGAGAATTAAGACAATTTCTCATTGCAATGTGAAGTGTGTAAAAGAGAAAAAAACGTAACGGCAGTGACCGTGGACAGTTTTGTAAAGATGTCTAACGAGCTAAAAGATGATGCCACAAGGGAGGAGGATAAAAGGTAAACAGACTCATTTTGGATGAAATGGCTACTGAAAGGATGTTAACAAGGTGAATGAGACACGAGGGTTTTTACAAATGCAATATGGCAACATGAAGGGACACCTATCTCACCTGATTACCCACTGTCCATAGAGAAAGAGAGAGAGAGAGAGAAAGGGAAGAGCAAAGCACGGCGCATTGGACAAAAGAAAACATTTGTTATAGTGTTATTCGTAAGAGGTTAGATCACACGTAAAAACCCATGTGCTGTACACGTCCCTGGCTGACGTCTCAGTAATCATGTTCGGTTTAAGTGAGCATCATGGTATAGTACATGGTTAGAGTTAAAGTGAATATATACTGAGTATACCAAACATTAGGAACACCATTTAGTTGCACCCCCCCCCCCCCCTTTTTTTGCCCTCAGAACAGCCTCAATTCGTCAGGGCATTTGGTATTTGGTATTTTATTAGGATCCCCATTAGCTGTTGTAAAAGCAGGAGCTACTCTTCCTGGATTCTACAAGGTGTCGAAAGCGTTCCACAGGGATGCTGGCCCATGTTGACTCCAATGCTTCCCACATTTGTGTCAAGTTGGCTGGATGTCATTTGACACAAACCAGTGCGCCTGGCATCTACTACTTCTTGCCCATRCACCCTCTGAATGGCACACAGACACAATCCATGTCTCAATTGTGTAAAGGCTTAAAAATCTTTCTTTAACCTCTCTCCTCCCCTTTATCTACACTGATCGAAGTGGATTTAACAACATTAAAGGATCATAGCTTTCACTTGAGCAGGTGTTCTTAATGTTTTGTCCACTCAGTAGAGCATTGTTAGAAACTATTAAGGTGACATTTCAGATAGATGGGCTGCTATCCCCATAGAAATATAATTACTAGAACGGGCAATCCCCATCCAATTTACCATTCCGTGATGGGTGAACCAYCAGCAGTAATTATATTTCTTGGGTTATCCCATCATTCAGTGTATGTTACTGTGTGCCCTCAGAGAGGGGCTCACCATAGGCTTCTCCGTCTTGATGGACTTGACCTGCAGACATTCGTCCTGTTTCGAGGTAGCGTGGTTGTACTCCCTTTGGTCTGCGTACCCCCCTAGTTGCCCCGGCGACCGGCCCTGTCCGTTGCCCCCCTCTCGGGACTGCGGCGGGGGACGTGGGAAGGCGTCACTGCGCTGCTTCTTGGTCACGTGCGCCTCTGGCCCGTGCACGGTCTTTACGTGCTTGCGTAGGGAGCTGGGGTCCGTGTAGCGTTTGGTGCAGCCAGGGATCTTACACACGTAGGGTTTCTGGAACATAGAGATACATTATATTGCATTATATTATTAGTATAGAATATTATGTTAGTATACTGTTCTATTTAATTCTATGTTCTGGAAGGAGAGAGGAGAACAGATGGGGCCAGTGACAGGATGCTTCTGTTTCTAAAGGCCTCCAGCAATGAACCGTACACACATATACAGTCAGTGGCGTACGGAGATGACTTGTTGCTGAGCTGTGTGTGTGTGTGTGTGTGTGTGTGTGTGTGTGTGTGTGTGTGTGTGTGTGTGTGTGTTGTGTGTGTGTGTGTGTGTGTGTGTGTGTGTGTGTGTGTTGTGTGTGTGTGTGTGTGTGTGTGTGTGTGTGTGGTGTGTGTGTGTGTGTTGTGGTGTGTGCACCTCGTTGGAGTGTGTGCGGTTCTGGTGCTTGGCTCTGAGTCGGAGGCGTTGGAGAAGGCCTTGTTGCAGGCCCTCGTGTTCACCAGACGTACGGCTTCTCTCCAGTGTGGGAGCGCAAATGGGTTCTTCAGGTTCTCCAGGCGAGAGTAGGCCTTGGGACATCCCTCAAACTGCGAAGAAGAAGAAGAATGAGAAAAGAGAGCGAGGGGGAGTCGGAACCCACACACTCATCAAACACAGCTCTAATGCTTCATCCTGCCCAGACCAGTTAACCTCAACAATATATACTGTATATAACTGACGAAGGTAGAAGTGTGACAGATTGTTTATTAAATGTAAGGATGCACCATCCTCACATACCCACAACCATCTAACAACWGCTAACTCTTTATGTATTCCCATATCTAAGCCCATGATGTAAAATAAACATTGTGAGAGTGTTGTGGGAGCGTCCTCACGGTGCATCTGTGTGGTTTCTCCCCGGTGTGTCTCCTCATGTGGACCACCAGCATGTACTGGGCCTTAAAGGGCTTCTGTTCCCGAGAACATTCATCCCAGTGACACACAAACTCCTTCTTCTCCCCGTGGATGTGGTCGTTGTTGATGTGCTGAGAGAGGAAACAAGCCGAGGTCAATCACAAGTAAATCTGGATTCAATGTGATTTGTTATGATTCAATATATTCATCCTGATTCAATTGATTCGTTATGACTCAATGTGATTTAATAATTCATTATGGATCAAGACCGGTAGGAGTCAACAGTATTTTGTCTGTAGAAAAGCTGCTTTAACCAGGCGTGTAGTGACTGGCGAGCACCACAAGGGGGCCAAGGGACCCAGAATAGGTGCAGTGTTACCAGAGTATGTGAGCGGAGCGGAGCTGGAGCAGAGCATGGAGCATGGAGCAGAGCGTGCCTAATTTGACTGGAGCAGAGCATGGAGCAGAGCAGTGCATGGAGCAGAGCGTGCCTAATTTGACTGGAGCATCGGCCTTCTCGCCTTGTCCAATTTCGCTCCAGTAGCACTCACGTCTACTTGTGTGTTGTTATAGCCCCTTGCTTTAGCTACTGTCATGGAGTTCGCTAAATCTTTTCAGAAAACAAAACGGATAAAAAACARAGGTGCAAAATCAAGGTGACTTTCAAAGATGAGGACCAAGAGCAAGAGAGGGTCATTGTGGAATCTGAAAAGACAGGAATCCCAAAAGCATGATGGTGTACTTACTATGTGCACATGCTAAAATAAAGGAATGAGGTGGGTAGATAACTAAGTGTGTCATCGTAGCAAAGTATTTATAAACTAAAATTCACATCTCTTAAAAGTGTCCTTCATTTATGTTATATTATCTATACAATAGGCCATAATTGATTTTGGCCCAATAGGCCTGGCATATTCKAATTTTCAAGGAGCTTTCCATTTTGATTGGGTTATTTTGCCTAAAAACCTTTCGGCCTACATATATATATATATATTTTTTAACTCTGAATCCCTGTCCAGCCTGGCAAGAGTGGCCAAAAGGGTGTTTAGCATCCTCAGTGGCTCTGCAAGTGAGGAGAGGATATCCTCCACTGCTGGCCTGCTCTCCAGGCACCATCGCATGATCCTGAAGCCACAGACTGGCCAAACTCGTGTTTCTAAAAATGAATTCAAAGACACGGTAGACTGCCTAATAAGGCATTTTTTGTTTAATTTGTAATTAATTCTAAGTAAGTCACAGCCTATGATGGACAATTTATAGACTGTGATGAATTAATACAACAAAATGTTTTTTTAAATGCTTAGTGCTTAATGTCCCTGAATCGCTACAAGCCTAGTGTATTGCACTTGAAAATGCGTCACAATGTATTTCTTTGTAGGCTATAGCCTTGAAATAATTGAAATAATATAGCCCAAATAATTSATTTCTGTTCTTCTTAGTCTCCCTGTCTGGCTCCTGACCTATTTAGAGTGTTTATATGCTGGTTAATATGACATGTAGCCTATTTGAAATGATGAGCGCTTCTTACATTCACCTTTTCATGTTTATTAAAATACTTTTCATTCAAATCATATGGTTTTGTTTCAATACTTCAAAACCAAACGTTGGTTAGATTGTGATTTTAATGAATGGAGCACATTTGAAGCGGCAGTTTAAGCGCAGCAGTTGGAAAGGACTTCGAGCGCCGGAGCGCTCAGGAGTCCACGAGCGATGAGCGGGATATACGACTGCTCAACTCACATCCTCTGAGTGTTACAGAGAAAGAAGCAGTAGGAAGCAAATAACGGCAGTTGGAGAAAGGGAACTCTTTCTGTTGCACACATTATGTATGTATGCKCATGACAGAGCGGGGAAACCACGTATTTAATGGGTAAGGAACATTCAAAATAAGGACCAAATCCCACAGTTGACAGAGACTTAATATTTACTTTGTGCCAAGTCCAGTAAATCCCTACTGAAGTTCCTTCCTCATCATATATTTTCTTAGCTTTTTTTCCGTGTTATCATCCATCATTGTTTCCCCAATCATTTTCTCTCTCTCTCTCTAACTTTCTATCTCCTCCCATTGTTTCATATTCTCRCTCTCCATTCCTTTTTCTTCCGTTCAAATTTGTACTCTGAGGAATAAAGGGGAGACTCGTGAGTCTCAGTGTCCGATCTGAACAGGCTTTTCAAATAAAACCCTGTCACTTCCCATCACATGGGGGCTCCTGCCCCTCCGTGACAAGTGCTGACAGTTGTGCTGCCGTGGCAACTTCCAATCTGAGGTTTGGGGGGGGGGAGAAAATCTAAAGTTCACTCAAAGTGTCTCAAATGCCAGAGCTTTACATCTCCAGCAAAGCATTATATCTCGTGAGCACGACACAGCCCTGGTTTCTGTCTCTCTCTCACCTCCTCTCTCCCTCTCTCACCTCCTCTCTCTCTCGCCTCCTCTCTCCCTCCCTCCCACCCTCTCTCTCTGTCTCTCTCTCTCTGTCTTACACACTGACCAGTAAAAAGGGGTAAGTGGACGGTTAAAGGGGGATAAGAGAGTAAAGACAAAGAGAAGAAGAAAAAAAAGGCACACAGACATGGAATCCTCCGGGGATGAAGTCAACATCTGGCCCTCTCACAAAGACAACAGTGTAGTGTGGTGGCCTCTGAAGGGCCTTTCCGAGAGCAATTTAAACCAAGGGAGACAGACACAATATCCTGACCAAAAGGAACCTGTCTTATTACATTCCTGAGCAGAGACGGGGAGAGAGGCCTCTGCCTTAGGGGGATGGGAAAGAAACAGGGGGATAAATAGAGACTTGACTTTGAGAGGTCTTAAACGTCTGGGAGAAACAAGTCATTGTTAGAGTATCTTTGTGTTTTCTTGTAACACATTTGAGCAACCAAACAACGGGAGGGGAACAGCAGAAGACAAGAATAAGAGAAAGAAGGGGGAGTCAGTCGAGTGAGTGTTAGAGGTAAAGAGGTGCAGAGGGAGGGGAGTTCATCCTCCCATTCCACTTTATGACACAAAGGCAGCCTGTGTCTGTAGTGTCCTGCCTCTTCAACTACTGTACTGCTGAAGAACCCACATACTTATAAAGACACTTCCAAGAAGTCAGGGCAGTGTGTGTGTGTGTGTGTGTGTGTGTGTGTGTGTGTGTGTGTGTGTGTGTGTGTGTGTGTGTGTGTGTGTGTGTGTGTGTGTGTGTGTGTGTGTGTGTGTGTGTGTGCGTGTGCGTGTGCGTGTGCGTGTGCGTGTGAGGATGAACTGCTAGAGTGACACTGTGCACCTCCAGGCATAACAGTCCCCAGACAAAGGTAGCATTGTCCCCAGCCAGCAGCCCCTCCCCCTGTCCAGTCTGTGACCCAACACTCAAGCCTGTGGGGTCCTGACCAGGGCACCGTCACAGACCTTTGTTCCCATCAAAGGAAGGGACGTACCCCTAAACAGACAGAACCCTATGAAGTCGGACCTTACTTCAAGAGAAAGGCCCCCATGGACCCTCGAGACTCAGAACAATTGCACTTAACTAACCCCTTTTGTAGTGGGAGCCAGGGGTGTCCTACACAGCCAATATGAGGACAGAACAAGTGCGCTAAAACTGCCATCTCTTCACCAGCCACGTGCACTTTCCTGCCCTGTTCTGCTCTCAGAGTCCAACTACATCAATACGTTACACAATGCAATCGTTAAGTTSCGGCTCCAATTGACTTTATGTATCAACAAGGGTCCTCCATTCATTTCAACCTGACACGTTTACATTTTTGGAGTGACAAAAAAATTATAATCACAGAGAGAAAACGATTGGGGGGGGGGGGGTGGAGATTGAGAGCCGTGGACATTCGTTTCCCTTAGATTGATCTTTCCTCCTGTCACAAAACCGCTCCTCGCTCCTTCCCTCCCTTTCCCCTCCGTCTCTGTGAGGGAATCCCTGTGGCAAGCGATCAGTCTGCGTCGCGCGCCGTTCCATATCCCCTAGCTGAGAGCAATGGGAGGGATGGGAGCACCTCAGTGTGGTTGCGCTGTTGGCACTCGCTCCCCTGTTCCCCCTCGACCCCCCCCCAACCCCTCCCGCCAGCCTGTACAAATGACCAGGGGCCGTTGACGGTTGTGATGCATGGGGCCCGGCGCTGACAGAGAGGGGCCCGGGCCGCAGACGACCCTAATGGTCATGATCTAATGGCAATTTGTATTGAATCAATAATCTCAATGCTGAGCGGATGGACAGACAGGACGTGTTGGACCCTGCGTAATGGACAAACTGGTGCTGATAGCTGCGGTGGCGGCAGCACACAAGCGGGTTATTCATCTTCACCCTGGCAGGTTATCGGCCACTGAGATGGATTCAGGAGTAAGAGGGGCAGAGGGAGACACAGGCGCGGGCTGGGATGAGCACAGAGTGCACACACACATGCGCACGTACCCAATGCACGCACACACACACACACACACACACAGTACACATACGCTTACAGGTAGAGAGTGACGTATCAATGTTAGTGTATAACACACTGATATAACACATTGATATACAAACACACACACACACAATTTGATATGCATAATTTGCATAGGACAGGTACAAAATATACTCAAAGGAAATTGTATTATTTATTATTTTCACTCACTCCAGATAATTTCATGGATTTACACCCACAGAGCAAATTGGCTAGCGTTACCTAGTGTTGATTTTTCAGTGTAACAGAACAATTAACACTGTAAGTGTTAAATTAACCCTCATTGGTGTAAAATAACCCCAGTGTTGGTGTTAATAACAGCGTTGAACCAAAAACATGCCCACCATTATCATATTTCCCAGCATGCTCTATTCTATGTTGATTTTTAGAACTGTTTGTTTCAATATCTATGCTTTGTACATTGATTGGTTAATTCATATTTTGCTACTCAAAAATAAATMACATACCTTTTCTAAACTAATATGTTATTTGGATTTATTGCACCCGTTACTGAAATGGTTGTTCCAATTGCTTTAGGTAGTCTTATATCATAGCCGTCCCAACCCTGGGAGTCATTCTGAATGCAGGCTGTAGCTACAAATGACAAATTACAAAGGTTGGCTATCCCCTCTCTGGCTSATTTCCAATATTGATGGGGAAACGAGGCTTCCTGAAGCATTGAGGCTTTCCAGCCAATGTTGTCGYAAATAAGTTCATTACTCAGAGCTTCCTTATCTGTTCACAATTAGTGACATCTGCTGGTCAGCAATAAATAGCAACGTGTGATTATCAGATTTCTTTTTTCCTTCACTGATTTTATCAAAACACCATGGCGCAGCGGTAAGTCGTTGGCTTTAATAGCCTACAATCAGTTGGATTAGCAGGTTCACATCTTACTTCATGCTTCCCTTTTTTGCCTTCAAGTTGACTATTTTTCAAAAACGGAATCTATGGCACTATATTTAGGATGCTTAAGACAGAAGCTTATACTATACTAAATAAAACAAATGATTTGGACAACAGTGCAGAAAAGTGTGGTTTCACATAAAATAATTTTTGAAATAGTGTGACTTCAACGGGATTCGACCTRATATCTGTCCCTGAATGTTCCGTAGTTCCCTATGCTACATGCTAAGGTACCGGTCAGGTGGAACAACGCGTACAAAATCCTAACTATATTTATAAGTATGGTATCCAGTAGAYGTRGGTGTTTGAAAGCAGCTTAATCGAAGAAAGCACCGGAACCACATCGAAATCAGTGGGATCTRGCATTTTGGAAAAAGCACTTGATCAAACAAAGCTTCGGACGTCATTGATGACGCACTTCTGATAAAGTGATACGCGCATCGGCACACTGCTTCGAAGTTAGCCGCTTAGCGKTTTCGACGCATGCCTCAGAGCTCCAGTATCAAACGTAACATCACTAGATTCCAATAGGATTTACAGGTCACTTTGCAAGCCAGTGTAATGTGACTTGCAGGCCTGCTGTCGCCTGTAAACCATGCYTTTTAGGCCACTGTATTAGGGTAAATCTAGGCCCTCAAAATAAGGCCTTATAAAATACATATTGTATTGTGTTAAAGAATTACATTTTAATGTTAACATACGCGCTTAGGATCTTGGTGAATTCCAAAGGACTGAAAATGGATGAATGCAACAAACATGTCTCTGTCACTAAGAAATGCAGTAATAGGTGGTATCTCTACAATTCACTTGAAAGGCAAGGCACCATGGGAAATATGCAAATAAGGCATTATACTAAGGACAGTGCTAATTTAACACTGTTCCAATGTCTATACGGGTCCACACTTTCAGTGTTAAACTTAACACTCTGTGTTGATTTAACCCTGGAGAATTTGCTGTGCATGTATTATAGCRACACATGCATACACATAAACACACCAGATACACAGAATCCCATCAATACTTAGCCACTTTCCTCCATTTTCCCCAACCACTTCAAAATCCGTCTACAGTGCATCCTTATCAAACCCTTTCTGGGACATACATTAGAATGCATGCGTGCATGAAAATAGGGCCTGTTTACAAGGCAATTTCACTAAGCTGTGGGACCCGCAACACCGTTTAGCTTTATCAAACASAGCCTAATAAATCATATGCTCTTTTGTGATGTCAATTGCTGAAGTGCTTTGTGCAAAGAAAGAAAAAATTGGGAAAAAGAGGCAAGGGAGGGAGGGATATGGAGGGAAGGAGGGAGGGAGAGAGTGAGGGAGTAGAGGAGGGGGGGGGGGTTAGAACTGGCATGTGTAATTCAGCACAGCCTTTTCATCTTGGAGTAAGATACTCCAGACAGATAAGGTGCCTAATCCTTCTCCTGATCAAAAAAGAATCTGCATTTTACCAATTAAAGGGCTGCGCCAGCAGGCGGAGAGGGGGCCGCATTCTGACTGAGCCCAACTTTATCTCCCCTCAACACCGGGGAGGCACGCAGGCTGCAACCACCGCCTTATAGCATGGTTGTATACGGGGGGAGCTAATGCTAACATCATGCCATCTCCATCTAAGAACAAGGACATTACAACGCCACCTAGGGAGATGACCCAGAATAGCACAGTATCAAGGTGGGGGGGGGGGGAGTAGAAGTTTACCGCTACTTTCAACATGCAGGTACACACACACCCTAGCTCAGGGTCACCCCATTTGAGACCCTTTCTGACCCCCCCACCCGCCCACTTAGACTCTGCAACATCTCTCCAAAGCCACCCCAGTTCAAAACCCCCCAAACATCTCAGATAGAGACGTTAAAGAATCCAGCACCAACCGCTTATCTTTAAAAGTGCTCCCTCGGAGGGTACAGAGGAAAAGGAGAGAAAACGAGKGGGAGAGTGATGCTAAAAAAGGTATTGGAGTTTGAGGAGGGTGAAGTGGGGAAGGGAGGTTGATGTTGAGAGGCAGAGTTGAAATAAGTGATAGAGAGGGAGAAAGAAATTAAATAAATACAGCAACTGAAAATTGACACCCGCCTCGCTTTTGCTGACTGGGTATGCCAGATAAGTGAGCTAAATTGCGTAGATGCGATGTTTATCTTATCGGCGGCACCGAGAGRGCTTAAACGCGGATGATAAAGGAACGGGCACAGCGTGTCCTGGCACGAGTGCATTTGTAGAGTGTTAAAAATGTGCATCAGGAGCGCGACAGGAGCCGCTTTTGAACAAGGTGGAAAGCAATGAGGGTGGTGTACGGCAGATTTGAATTCCAATTCATCTTCATCTACGTTACCGTCACTTTTTTAACACTTCAAATAGTCGTTTTGAAGTGTACAACTTACCTCACTTGTTTCAAATAGCCGTTTAATTGAGAGTTTTTACCTCACTAATGTCAGACTATTGACAAAGAACAATCGATAGAAAACCATCAAACAATTCCAAATGTATCAGAACTGAAAACTATGTTGTTAACTTTACCTCACACTACCAACCAAAGCCAGGCTGGAAGCATATTCTATCATTTTTTCCCATAACCATTCTATAAGACAAGCTTAAATAAAGGGGGAAGGGATATCCCATTGTTTGGCTGTATGGAACACCCCCCCCCCCCCCAGCGTTAGAGGAGAGACACTGTGGTCCAAATACTATACTTATCCTATTACTGAAGGGGTTGGGGGTGAGGAGGGGGAGGGTTGGAGATAAGAGGGTTTTCTCCCCCGCTCGCTGAATTTGAGGGGAGGGGTTCGCTAGGCAAATAGTTTCATTAGCATGTCCCGGCTAACCCTATCTGCATGGGCATATAAAATGAGAAATAAAATACAATGACGGAGAGAAAAAAACTATTCTGAGTGAACTTGCAAGGGGAAAAGACAATGAGGACAAGACAATGAGGACGTGTTGATTATTTCCTGACATGGAGCAATATCTCTTCTCAGATGCACAGCAGTGAAACCTACGTGAGGTTAGGGTAGTTAGTGTGTGGAGAGTGGACATTGTTAGGGTAAAACAGATGTTCACCTGGTGGGACTAAAAGGAGAGTGAACAAGCTCTTACCCAGTATGATGCACCCCCCTCACCCCGGCCCAAATCGCCCTGCCCCCCGGAAACAGGGGCAAGAACTTGTCAAGATCCTCAACCTTTGAGCAGAGCCCTTCAAACGCGGGAGGCAGCCCATTCCGCGCTGAGGATATCAATTATAGATAGGGGTTACTGCTGCGGCTGCGGATTGCAATGTCAGACGCCGGGATAGACAGCCGTGGAGAGCTGGGGATCTATCTATCAGATGTGTGCTGATGGGGGTGGTTGGTTGTGTGTGTGTGTGTGTGTGTGTGTGTGTGTGTGTGTGTGTGTGTGTGTGTGTGTGTGTGTGTGTGTGTGTGTGTGTGTGTGTGTGTGTGTGTGTGTGTGTGTGTGTGTGTGTGTGTGCGCTTGAAGATACATGTAGTTAAAAGGGACACCACGGTGGCTTCCTTCTCACCATCAGCCCCTCAGCTCCAGCTCTCATGTATCAAACACTGAGAGTGAAGTCAAATCTCCCCTCTCAGTGGGCCTAGTGGTAAGTAGCACACAGCCGGTCACAGGGGAGACCAGACCAACACCAACGGCATCAGCAATATCATTAATAGTTGGGTTAAGAATAGGCCCTCAGGCTCTACAGGATGAGAGTCATCCCTCTCCTGGGCAGTGTGAGGAGCTGTATGACAGATGGGGGGAGTATATTACAGTCAATACYGTACAGACTTGTAGACAGTACAGAACAGTGGAGGCTCACGGCCTGGTTGTGCAGGATTTAGTCTAGTCAGTGCCGGCCAAATCAGTTAGTGTCGTAGCACAACAGAGACGTGCTCGGCAGCCTTTGAGCCCATTAACCATCGTCCCCGAAACCAATCTGGAATCCGGCAAGGGCATTACTCAACGCCTGTAGGCTGCAGAACACTCTGCACTGAACACTGAACATGGTGACATACAGGCGGAAGCTGCTGGACCAGAGTGTGGCGAGGGTGTTATGACTGGGGACAGAAGTCCAGGAGAACTATAGGACCAGTTGACTTGGAGGAGGGGGCTCCTAAAATGGACTTCTACACCCGGTGTCCTACTTACTGCTCTATTATTTGCACAGTATCTGCATTCTAAATGTGTCATAACGTTTTGAACTTGAAATTGACAGAGGTAGTATCGCAAAACCAGACGCCGTAGTCTCCTATTGATTCTGCCTCCTGGAATTGAAGGCTTCAATACTGAATGACCAGGTACTCACATGTACTAGCTGCTCCTGGGTGTCAAACTCCCGGTGGCAGCTCTCCCAGTGGCAGTTGGTCTCGTACACCACCTCTGGCTCCTGCTTGCTGTCGTCCTTGTCCCCTTCCTCCTTCACAAGAGTCATCCCATCAGGATGGTCCTACAGTACAGAAACACAACAGAGTTACAAAAGAGGACCCAAAACGGACTGTTTTACAGTAGTGACCCAACACTGACCGTGTTACAAAGACCCAACACTGACAGTATTACAGTAGTGACCCAACACTGACCGTGTTACAATAACCAAACACTGACAGTGTTACAGCGAGGACAGATTTCCTCACTCGCGTCACTTCTTGTTGAACGTGGAACYAGGGAGAGCTCTGTTTGTTGTTTTGGAAAGTATGTTGTTTTGGAAAGTTTTAAAATTCCAAAGGCACTCGCACATCTGAGCTATCTTTTTTGCAGGTGCACGGTAACAGTTGAATAAAATGAGGAAAAAAATGTTTTTAAAGTTTATTGAAAAAGTTTGGTTCCTAGCTAGCTACCGCGACAAGGTTGGCATCAGTTGCTGGGACCGCRACTATCTGTCCAGTGATCCTGCTGACGAGGGCCAGGTCTAGCCTAGCTGCTAGCTAGCTGCCTATCAAGCTAGTGGGGTTTTCTTGAGGTTTAGAACGCAGCCCGTGATGCGTTTAGCCATTGTGGCTGGGAACGGGGATTGTCCCGGCCTTGTGGCTGTCTAGATCCCTGATGTTTGTTGTTTGTTGTTTTCAATCTTCCCTGTGACCCGCCCTGTCTGGAACTGCGAGGAGTAACGGCGTAACCTATGTTGCTACTATGACAAAGACCAAACCCGGCGGGAGTACCGTTGAGGACAGTGGTGTCTCTCTATCACAGGTGAAGGATCTTTTKAACTAACAAAAAGAGTTCTACAAACAGTTGTTACAACAACAATAAAATAGCTGTTGTGTGTTGTGTCTAAATTCTGGTGGAGTCAACTAATAAAATAATGGATGACCTGACCAGAGAGGTCCAGGACCTGAACAAAGTCCTCCCAGGGTCAGCTTGATGAGTTTAAACAGGAGAACGGCAAGGTGAAAGTCATCTGTAAGTCATTAAGAGAGGACATCCGTTCTGTATGGGAATCCGTGTTCACAAAGACGGAGAAATCACATTATCTCAAGGGACAATCAAGGCGGAACAACATTGTTGTGGATGGAAATGCAGAATCTCCACATGACACCACGGGATGATATAGGTGGAACGCGGCCACAGGACTGGAAAACCCACCACCGGACCAGATAACAGGTCCATTCCGATAGTGGTCAAGTTCCTGAGGTTCAAGGACAAGGTAGCTGTTCTGGAAAGAGKCAAGAACTTGAGAGGAATGTACATCTTCCTCAACGAGGACAATCCTGAAGCTGTGTGCCAGAAGAGGAAATAACTTATCCCAGCCATGAACGCTGCCAGAGACAGGCTCATTGTCCACCCTCCCTCCCAAAAGCCTGGAAGGGATGAGAGTGCCAAGCCTATGGGTTTGTAGCTTCAACCCAACAGCACACACACACACACACGTACAAACACCAACTGATTAATSGACTACTGAATGTATATACTTTTCTCTTGCTTGGTTTGCTCTTTTCCATATTATGTCTATCTCTGATAAGATACCCAGTAAAGGGCTGAAAATAGCCCATATTATATGTAGCCTAGAAATAAGGTTCATGAAATCAATAACTTGGTAACATCAGATAACATTCATATATTAGCCATTTCTGATACTCACTTAGATCATTTATTTGAAGATACAGCAGTAGCAATACAAGGATATACCATCTATAGAAMAATGCTTATGGTGGAGGAGTTGCTGTATATATTCAGAGCCATATCCCTGTAATGCTTAGAGAAGATCTTATGCCAAGTGTTATTGAAGTGTTGTGATTGCAGGTTCACCTTGCACATCTAAAGCTTTTTATTTTGTGGTGTTGCTATAGGCCATCAAGTGCTAACAGTCAGTGTCTAAATAATATGTGTGAAATGCTTGATAGTGTATGCGATGTAAACAGAGAGATCTAATTTCTTGAGGACCTGAATATTGACTGGTTTCATCAAGCTATCCGCTTAAGAGGAAGCTTCTCACTGTAGCCAGTGCCTGTAATCTGGTTCAGATTATTAATCAACCTACCAGTGTGTCTACAAACACAGGAACAAGATCATCCACATGTATTGATCACATTTTTACTAATACTGTAGAACTTTGTTCTAAACCTGTATCCGTACCCATTGGTTGCAGTGATSACTATATAGTGGCTTTGTCCAGGAAAGCCAAAGTTCCAAAAACAGGGCCTAAAATAGTGTATAAGAGATTATGCAAAATATTTTGCTGTGACTCTTKTGTGGATGATGTCACAAATATTTGTTGATTGGTTGTGATTAACAAAGAGCATCCAGACTCTGTACTTGCATCCAGACTCTGTACTACTGTACTTTATTAAATTACTTCTTCCAATTATTGATAAACATGCAGCTGTTAAGAAACTGACTGTTAGAACTGTTAAGGCTCCATGGATTGATATTAAAAACTGTATGGTTGAAAGAGATTGGGGAAAAGGAGTGGCTAATAAATCTGGCTGCARATCTGACTGACTGACGTACTGCAAATTGAGAAATGATGTGACTAAACTCAACAAAAAGAAGGAGAAACMTTATTATGAAGCCAAGATCAATGATATAAAGAATGATAGAGAAAAACTTTGGAGTACTTTAAATGAAATTATGGGCAGAAAGGCTCATTCAAATCCATCTTTCATCGAATCATTCATCACAAAACCATTTGATGTCAATTATTTTAATGATTACTTCAATGGCAAAGTGGGAAGACTTAGACAGGAAACAACGAACAGTGAGCCATCATACTCATGCATAAAAAACAAATAATGAAGAAATAGCATTGTACGTTTGAATTTTGTAAAGTACGTTTGGGAGAGGTGAGGAAATTATTGAAATCAATCAATAATGACAAACCTGGCATTGACAACTTAGATGGAAAGCAACTAAGGATGTTAGCTGACTCTATAGCCACTCCTATCTGTTATATATTTAATCTGAGTCTAGAGGAAAGTCTTTGTACTCAGACCTGGAGGGAAGCCAGTCATTCCAATACCCAAGAGTGGTAAAGCGTCCTTTACTGGTTCTAATTTTCTAGCTCTTAGAAAACAGTTTCGGAAAATGATGTTTGACCAAATACAATGCTATTTCTCTGTAAACAAATTAACAACTTGACTTTCAGACTTTTTTTTAGAGAAGGGCACTCAACATGTACTGCACTGACACAAATGACTGATGATTGGTTGAAAGAAATTGATAATAAGAAGATTGTTGGAGCTGCACTGTTAGATTTCAGTGCAGCCTTTGATATTATTGACCATAACCTGTTATTGAGAGAACGTATGTGTTATGGCTTTTCAACTTCTGCCATATTGAGGATTCAGAGCTATCTATCTAATAGAACTCAGAGGGTTTTCTTTAATAGAAGCCTCTCTAATGTCAAATATGTAAAGRGTGGTGTACCGCAGGGCAGCTCTCTAGGCCCTCTGCTCTTTTCTATTTTTACCTATGACTTGCCATCTGCATTAAACACAGCATGTGTGTCCATGTATGATGATGATTCAACCATATATGCATCAGCAACCACAGCTGATGAAGTCACTGAACGAAAAATAGTTGCAGTCAGCTTTGGAATAGATAGTCAGAAATAAACTGGTCCTGAACATCTCTAAAACTAAGAGCATGTATTTGGTACAAATCATTCCCTAAATTCTAGACCTCAGCTGAATCTGGTAATGAATGGTGTGGATTAAATCGTTGTAAAGATGGGCAGAAGTCCATCCGTAATAAAGAGATGCTCTGCTTTTTTGACACCACAGTCCACAAAGCAAGTCCTGCAGGCTCTAGTTTTATCTTATCTTGATTATTGTCCAGTCAAATGGTCAAGTGCTGCAAAGAAAGACCTAGTTAAGATGCAGCTGGCTCAGAACAGAGCGMCACATCTTGCTCTTCATTGTAATCAGAGGGCTGATATTAATGCTATGCATGCCAGTCTATCTTGGCTGAGATTTGAGGAAAGACTGACTGAATCACTTCTTTGTATGTGTTGGAAATTCCAAATTGTTTTGCATAGTAAACTGTTTTGCATAGTAAACTTACACACAGCKCTGACACACACATTTACCCCACCAGACATGCCACCAGGGGTCTTTTCTCAGTCCCCAGGTACAGAACAAATTCATGGAAAGGTACAGTATTATACAGAGCCATGGGTGCATGGAACTCCCTTCCATCGTATATAGCGCAAGTGAACAGCAAACCTGGTTTCAAAAAAACAAATAAAGTGTGTGACCCACTTGTTGTGTGTATGTACTGACATGTATGTGTAACTGATAGATGTACACACACTACATGTTCATGTTTTTAAATGTATGTAAATTGTCAAATCTTTTGTCTGTAATGTATTTTTCGTTACGTGTCGGACCCCAGTAAGACTAGCTGTCGCCTTTGGCGTCGGCTAATGGGGATCCTAATAAATCTAAATCAAAAGACACGTCACTGACAGGCAACGTATTCATTTTTTAACCTGCCACCTCACTTTTGTCAGGTGAGAACAAGTGTTTTTTTACAAAATGTACCTGGTTGTCCAAGAGGTTAACCATTGAGACACTAGAGAAGAGTTAGAGCGCAGAGAACAGCCAAAATTGAAATATTGTATACAGTAAGTAKGACCATGTCAGCTCGGAACTTATTGGGCTGAAAATATATATATGTTWAAGTAAAAGACTGTGGTTACACATGCTATTCACAGACCTCCTTACAACACTCTTGAGTCAAGTCCACAGTCATATCACAACCAAAACATTCTCTCCCGCTACTCTACCCTCCCCTAACCAACCACGCTGATTCTGTTACACGTTTCCACAGGTGTAATCGTGTGAATCWGGACTTGTTCAGCACACAGGGAGTAAAACGTGAGTCTGGGAGCGGAAATGTAGCACTGAAAGCTCTGCTCTGTGTTGGGAGTTGAGCTTCGACAGGTCTGAGCCGAGTATTTCAGGAATCTAACCCTAACTTCCTGCTCAAGGTTGCWCCATTAGTCAAGACATATTTCACTGTCACCGTTAACATTACATGACTGGGCAGCCTGGAGAGTACTGGAGACTGTAACACGGGAGCCTAGGGTGTACAAGGTTTCTCTCTGGCAAAGTTATGGTTCGTAAAAAACACCTCGCTCTACTGCTAGTACCGACCTGCAATGGCAGGGGAAGGCAGAGAGAGATGGAGAGAAACAGAGAGTGTGTGAGAGAGAACAGAGAAAATAGTTTCATTCACCGAATGTGGATCTCTGAGTCTACAGGCTTGCTTCTATTGTACCAGCAGAGAGTCACTTTAGAGGRCTCATTCCAGACACAAGCACACAGAGAGCCCTTTAGAAAACATGCAGTCTAATTTCTCTTTCATTTTTTTCCATTCACTTAAGCATCTGATTAAAAGGAAAACAATTTCCTTCTGGTGTCGCCAAGATCAATGTGGCTTATCGCTTCTGAGGCGGTAGCCCGAACAAGCAGCCGAATGAAACAGGCAAATAAATAAATAGTTTTACAGTACGTCACATAATTGGCCCCAAAGCTCTCCGTCTGAGTGAATGACTGAGTGTGTGTGTATGTGTGCACGCCCGTTTATGCGTTGTGTGAACAGAATTGAACAGTACAAGCACCAGATCCTATTCTACGGCTGCCGGCGCAGTAAACCATCAATTCTGTTCATTATCTTCATCTCGTCTTCTAGCATATAATACCGTAAGCACACCCCTTTTTCTAATACTGGATAAGAGTATCTGTTCATTGGACTACATGATAAATGGTGGAGCAGTTCAATTCACCTGGCAACATACGGCCCCTGGGCTGAGTAGCTCCTCGTCCGGTTTGATCTTGGAGCGTTTGTGGTGCATGGGGTCCCCAGTGCTGCTCACCGCTGACTCACTAGTGGGTTTGGTCTGTAGGAAACAACCACAATACCTTCACTTCAACATCCTTCATGATCGAATGACCATAAATGACGAGCATAAATTAACATTTACATTCAATTGTATGATTACATTCTGTTTGATACTATTCAAGGGATCTAGTTCATCCTAATAAAAGGGAGCATAACGCAGCTTGTTGACTATTAAATTCGAGGCAATTTAATAAGCCAAAGATTTTATACAGGGGTTGTCTACCCGGCTTCACCTTTGGATGACCTGACTCTGGCCGGACTGGCCCTGAGAGCCAAAGGGAAGTTCCCTGTTACAAGGCAGGCGAGCCAGAAATAAAAAAGGAAAAGGAAAGCTGAACTGGCCTGGAAGATTCCTTGGCTCGTGTCTGTGTAATTAAACTTCTTAGTTAGAATGTTTACCCCAGGAATATGGAATGTCATTTCCATTTAACAGTCAGACATCTTGACACTAGAGTCACTGAGATCCTGCTAATAGATGCAGTGTAATTGCATTTGAAGAAATAGAACAAATGAAATTGGTATTATATGAAATGCAAGGTAATATATGATGCTGGTTGTTTCCCCAGGGTTGGACAGAACGGTGGAATGGTTTCAGAAGATTATTTATATAGTTCTCTAACACAACTAGGAACCTCAGAGGGTGAAGAACGTACCAGATGCCATGTTGAAAAAATCCCCCCAAAATTGGAAGGTATAAATAAAGAGGAATAATTGAATATTTGCTTGAAATGCAAGCCCCCACATACATTAGGAATGGAGAGAGGTAAAGGGAAACACTGTGGGATCCATCCATCCATGTCAATATTCCAATTTTAATCCTTGTATTCCTCCTGTGTGATTAATGGTGTCAGTGATGGGATCCTATGCTAACAAGGCCCTTATTGTTTCTCACGTGAAACAGAACGTTCCGGAACGACGTTCCCAGTCCAAAACAACACATCCAGCGGACCCCCACTCCCATGAGGCCAGAGCGCGGAGTGGCCTGCTTCTACTTCTTCCTGTCTGCTCCTTGTACCTGTGTAGGCTACCCGGGACGCTGCTTGCGCGCGGCTAGCACATGGCAGCGCTATCTATCTATTACCTGTGATGATGAATCGCAGAGGCTTCTGCCGCGGTGGAGGGAGAAGTCTCTCACCTGAGAGGAGTCATTGGACATGACGGAGCGCTCGCTGGGGGTCAGGCCAGGGGGAGGGATGCCAGGGACTGGACGCTGGGTGGCGAAGGCCGGGGAGGGGTGGATGAGGGGCGGACTGTGGCCGAATGCAGAACCCACGATCCCTGGTTGCCGACCAAGCAGCTGCTGGTGCATCTGAAGTGCCACGGGGGTGGGAGGGTAAGCGAAACTCAAAGCCGGACTGGAGGGAAACAATATCATGATTAGTATTTAGTTGACGAGAAACATACAACAACATACAACAAGACTTTGTGCGGGTGGTGGATTTTTTTTTTTAAACAACCTTTCCCATTATCAATATTTACTGTACCTCTATGAAAATACATTCTGACGTATTTGAAATGGCAATTGCAATGGCACCGAGGCAAAATGAGGGGAAAACAAAGGGAGAGGGTGAATAAATATATTTTTTGGGCTAGCTCCTCATCCCTGAGGACAATCTGACAGGAGCTGTGATGCTGTTGTAACACTGGAGCCACAGGGCCCAAGACAGATCCCTGGCAATGAATGTTCAGCTTGTTAGCACCGTGAATTACTGTTGTGGTCCTTTGCCAGGCCTTCATCGTAAATAAGAATTTGTTCTTAATTGACCTGCCTGGTAAAATCAAGGTAAACAAATAATGTTAAAAAAAAAAAAATCTCCCAAAATTCTAAGGTTTTCTGGAAATCCCTTTTTGCGGATTCCCGGAATCAGAAGGATAAAAATGTAGGGAACCTTAYAAATGTGCAACCTTAGTTAAACTACATCATCTCTCCACTGTGTACAAACTSAACAGTATAATCAGGCATAGTCTATAACTACAGTCACTTCACATTGCACAGTCTGCATGCTAGCTTTCCCCTACTCTAAAAGACCTAGATCATGGGTACCCTTCCTTCCCCATAGATCTACACTAAAGTTAGGGTGTTTACATACACCATAGATTAAAACAGAATCCAAACCGCCCACCGTACTGTAAAAGCTCTCTCTATAAACAGAGGTAGCGCCAGGTAAACACAAGTCTCTATGGGTTCAATAGCAGTCACGCGTGGTGGGCCTCCATTCATTCTGCCTGCCTGACGCCTGTTCTCAGCCCGGACCCATATGTCTGCTGAGCTTATTACAGACACCGAGTGGAAATCAATGGGCCGAGACGCATTTGGGGGCCCATCCGCTTGTCATATCACTCATCAGTCTGGGGGCCCTATCATTGGCCCTGTCACATGGGCCACAGTGGCTTGTGATTGATCAGGTTCTCCTTTCAGATCGCTGATCAATGGCTCCGGGTATGGATCTCCCTCTCTCTTTTTCTCTCTTTTTCTTTCTCTGTCATTTCGGTGATAGTGTGTATCAGGGGGGTGGTGTTTGTGAGGGTGTGTGGATGACTGACACATGCCTCCAGGGAGACTGGGTAAATAGGTGAACAAGGCCCACCAGGAGATGGGGCGCAGAGAAGACACACGCACACACAGTAGCCTGGTGACAAATCTGTCCGTGCTGTATAGCCAACTTTATTGACTCTAAGCCAGCCCTCCTCCCATGTTGTTTGCCTTTCCTTGGGAAACCTCACTGGTCCACCACATCCTAATACATCCCTCTCGCCTCCACTAGAACAACATCCCACACAAACATAGGCTCTGCCCCAGGCCCTCCATCCCCTTACCCACAGTCCTCCAGAGTGACCGAAAGATATGTTTGTGTACGATGTTGGCCCTTTTTTATCATCCCGTACCCGACTTTCCCAAAATCCCCAGGTTTTTCAGAAATCGCTGAAATAAGCCGGAAACCCGGGAATCCTCCAACCAGAATTTCTGGAAAAACTGGGAATTTGGGGAAAGTTACTGGAATTTTGCAGGCCTTATCCCGTACCTGATGGCCCCGGCAGAGAGGTGTCCGTAAGAGCCATTGGTGGAGGAGCTGGAGCGGGAGTTGTTGAGGATGGTGACCAGGGAGTTTGGCGAGCTGCGGATCATGGTCTGCAGGTCGAAGCTGTGCTCCGACAGGGGAGAGATGGGCAGGGCCCGCTTCCGACTGGGCCTCGCTGTCAGCCTGGGGCTGGGGAACCGAGAGCCTGCAGGAGAGGACGGCAGTAGAGTAGAGACATTAGACCCAAAGAAGCTGCAGTCCACAGAACCTCTTTGGATAGAAACTTACTAGGTGAAAGAGAGAGATTAATTCATCTGTTGTGCTTTATCATATCATTGTCTTATTGGTTTGTCTTGGCTTCAACCAAAGTGGGGCAGCAGGGTAGCCTAGTGTATAGAGCGTTGGACTAGTAACCGAAAGGTTGCAAGTTCAAATCCCCGAGCTGACAAGGTACAAATCTGTCGTTCTGCCCCTGAACACTGTTCCTAGGCCGTCATTGAAAATAAGAATTTGTTCTTAACTGACTTGCCTAGTTAAATAAAGGTAATAAAACACAGACAAACATAGAGGGGCCATAGACTGAGCTTCACTGACTGAGACATACCTAATTCATTTAACAAACAAAAGGTTATTTTGAATGTAAGTGTGCAACTGACAATGGATGAACTTCATATAAGACAACACAGGGATGCCTTTTATGTCAAAGCTCTTTACTGACTGGGTTATGGCAATCAAGTACTCAAATGCAGTCAATGTTGAATGGAAGTGGCTTTGAAAAGGTACCAAGCAGCCAACAACACTGCCTTTCTCTATTGCTTTCTCTCTCTCTCCACACACAATGAGCCGCATGTACAGATTAAGAAATTACTTTTGTTGTATTTTCACTCGGAGATGTCACAAACGAGACAGGGAAAACCAGAGGGAGAAGTAAAGAAGCGGAGMGAGGAGAAACCAGAGGGAGAAGACACTGCGGGGATGTTGCGCTTTGTGCGTGAACTGACACAATGACTTTGTGACTCAGACTCGGTAGGGAAAAACATTTCAGCTGTTTTTCCTTTTCTATTTTGTCGTGGGCAAACAAAACCAGCTTACCCTGTACTCACTCCCTTCCTCCCTCTCTCGCTCCTTCCATCCTTCCCTCCCTCAAATTCAAACGCTCGCTCTCGCCTGACACATCCAGCGATTACAGAGGCATCCATTCACATGGAAATCAGTTGTACATATGCGTGTGTGTATGTCTGCGTGTCTGTTTCTGACTGTGTGTGTGTGGTGAAGTTTCTGGCATACGTAGGCCTGTATTTAGAGCATGGAGCTCCAGGAAGAGAGGAGAGAGGAACCTCTCTACATTGTCTCCGCCCTGGCCTCTATAAAAACCTGCCTCTGTCTCTTTGACGTCTCAGAGACGGGGGTTGGGCGCACACACTCACATATACAACCCCCCCCCCCCGCACATACATACACACAATCTCTGACAACAATACAACTCAGAAAATGTGTTCGTCATTTGAGGAATTTGTCCCTCGGAAATCCAGCTGTATTCAAGCAAACACTGACTCTCGTGAACCTGCGATAGCCACACTTCTCAGTCAAACTCCTACCCCCTGGTCGACCTGTGGAACGCTCTCACAAACCACATCCCCCACGCATCTCTCTGTAACGAACCTCCTAAAAACTACGCCCCTCGTCCACGGGTGAGGGACTGCCTCCACCTGTGGTGAGTTAGGATGGGGAGGGGGGGGAATGAACCGCGGAGGGGGTAGAGGAGGGGGGCTGTCCCATCACAGCATGAGCCTCCTGGGAGTTGTGTTTATTAATGCTACAGCCACATGATAAATGGCCCAACCAGGAGGAGAGGAGAGGGAGAGGTAGAAGAGAGGGAGAGGGGAGCGTCGTGGCCCGTAGCGGGGTAGCCGGAGTGTCCCTCTAATTTCCCCGTGATTTATGGATGGGTCGGCTGGTCAGGCACAGCGTCATTAATTCACACGGACGGGACAGGGAGGGGCCAGACAGGCTAGACTGACTGACGGCYGTAAAAATAAACCATGAGCTTGGAGCCCAAAACCCCCAAAATAGGGCCACCTAAGAGGCCTCTGGCCCTCTCACAACACCTCTCCTCTCCCCATCTCCTCTCCTCCTCCTCTAAACAATACGCTGGACATACCCTACATGATAAATCATGGGCATAATTTTGCAGCAATATGAAAACTAACACAGCTATACTGTRCAACCACTACCTCAACTGAATTGAATTAAATAAAACACTGTCGTTCTTAGGGTTCAAGGGGCGGTTGGAAGGACAGGATGGGACCTTTTGATCAGTAAGCTTACAATTACCTTAGGTAAAAAACACAACAAACTATTGCAATAGAAAAATTGCCACATTTTTAATTATACAGCTCAAATACAGATGTTAGCATAGCACAAACTATTAGAGCTAGCTAATAGCACTAGCTAATTAGAGCGTAAAAACATGTGACAATGGTCCATTGAAGCCCCAAACAGCCAGGACAGCACCATTGTTTCATTAAGCWGGCACTCTCCTAAGCTAATTACATTGATGTGAAGTAGACTGACTGAAACTATGATAGCTTCGACGCAACTAGGCCCCATTATTAGCCAAAACCTCTTGATATGATAACACCACACTCTATATGCCTTTTTCTCCTCTAAAAACGATATATCACAAAGGAAGAGCTTTAAAGTGTTAATTTTCCTGGCGGGTGTGTGGAACACACATTGTTGAAACACGAGTTATTACTGGCAATGATCACAGGCGATTGTGAAGTAGTGAAGAGCTAGCATAGCCACGGCATCATCTCCCATTTGAAACTGTGGCCCTAATTGTTTTGTTTCACTCTATTAATCTTAAACGTTGACACAGAAGAAAGGATTTCTCCCTGTGATGATGAATGGTGAGACATTCCAATTCCCAGTTAATAGCAATTAATTTTCTGATAGCCGTGCAAGTTTGGCTAGTTTTAATTAGTTTGTTCGGAGGAATAGGGGGGTGATTTCACCCCGGATTTCCATGAAAGCGACGGCTGGCTGACTAAATACCTTCTCATCAAAGGGAGAGGGGTGAGGCTGTCCGACCTTCCCTAAGATTCCGTGTGCCTTTAATTTCCTATTTACACTTTAAAATAACTCATTAGCATAAGTCCTCTGCACAGGCAGGCCTGAGCCCAGCACGTTAAGACAATGGCTCATTTAAATCATGTCAGTTTAGAATCGCTTGCTACTCCTTCCTCGTTTGGTAGGATTGTTGTTTTGCTCCATTTAAAACAGATTGATGTAGATAGGTGTATTACTCTCCCTGCACTATCTACAATATTCAGACACACACAGACAGACAGACACACAGAGACCCCCCCACACACACACAAACAGCCATTGAATTTGGAAGTTTGGGTCAGTATGTTGAGCTCAGTGCAGACTTACTCTCCACGGCCTGCAGATATTCCATGTGCAGGGCACTGCTGGTGGCTCCGGCCGTGGAGGCCACGAGGGAGGAGGTCCGTGTAGGGGCTACGGTGGCCCGCCAGGAGAGCCATCTGGTGTAGTACTCTGCAGTGGTCAGGCCTGTGTGAGGGACTAAGGAAGGGGGGAGGAGGTGAAGGGAAGCAGATAGGACAGGAAGATAAAGAGGGAGAGAGAGAGAGGGGGGGAAGAGGGGACGGGGTAGACATGCATGTTAGGTGAGATAATGACACCATAAGAGAGCCTACAACGCCTACCACAAAACACCTGCAAATACATGATAACTTACAGTAGATCAACACTCAGCACATCTGTAATGTAATGTAATGTAATGAGCACATTAGCAACACCATCATGTATAGAGTGGAACAGAACTGATGTATGAGGAGCATGATCTGCATTACAAAGTACACTATATAGGGAGTGGGTGTCATTTGGATGCAGACATGCTTTGAGGTAGTGTACTAGGTCCCAGATGGGATTTCAAGCTGCTTACTCAGAGTTTACAGTACTGTACGTCTTGGTTTTAAACAGAACTGTTCATTCATGCAGGTATATGCATATCATATCTCATCCGATGTTGTTTTGCCAATGGGTAAGTTTAGTGTGTGTGTGTGTGTGTGTGTGTGTGTGTGTGTGTGTGTGTGTGTGTGTGTGTGTGTGTGTGTGTGTGTGTGTGTGTGTGTGTGTGTGTGTGTGTGTGTGTGTGTGTGGTGTGTGTGTGTGTGTGTTGTGTGTGTGTGTGTGTGTGTGTTATGGAGCGTAGCAGGGCTGCAGGATGCAGATACTCAACCTGCTCTTTCACTCTGTTCCTTAAAACTCCATGAGAAACAAAAGGCCTAGATCTGCACGCATAAAGAAACAGCAACACGTTCCGAATCTGCCCAGATCTGCATGCATAAAGAACAGCAACACGTTCCGAATCTGCCCCCTCTCCATCTCCATCACTCTCTCTCTCTCTCTCCTCCACTCCCCCACTCTCTCTCTCTCTCTCTCTCTTTCTCCCCTCTGAATCTGCCTCTCTTTCCAACCTCTTCCCTTAGTTATAGAGAGCTATAAGTCCTTGAACCGTATCCTAAAAATAAACATCTGGAATCGTTCTTCCATATGCAAATATCCCAACCAAGAAAAGGCTAGAAAGAGGGGGAGAGAAGAGAGAGAACAAAAGACTGACACTGTGGTTTTGGATGCAAATATGAAATCAGTTTAGCCCACAAAGTGTTACGGCTAATTCCTCTATTTTTCTTCCCATTTTAAAGAACGAAGAGAAMAAATAAATAAAGAAATTAAACGCGGGATGAAAAGATCTCCTCTCAAGGCCGGCCTGTATGCCTGGCAATATGCATCTCTGATTGGTTCACTGGGTGGAAGAAGAAATTGCCAAATGAATTCGGTTTGGGTATTATGTCTTAAGTGGAGGGGGGAGTTTCTTAATTGTCTTCGTTGTTCCGCTTTAGTTTTGCTTCTGCATTCAACTGTAATGTGCCTCATTCTCTATTCGTACGCAGAAAGGGCTTTGCAGAATTTCCTGGCATGGGTAGTGCCATCCTGGGGGCAAGTGGGGTGGGGAGGATGGGGGACTTGTGTGGCATTTGACGTGGAGGAGAAGCAGCTCAGCGTGCCTCGGGAGTTGGTGGTAGGTGGTGTCACAGGGCCCTCCTTAAGAGCAACAATGGGATGAGAGGGGTAAGTACAGTCTCTGTCACCACCAGTGTGAGAAGAAGAGGAGTGAGAGGGTTAGAGAGAGTGATGGTGGGAGGTAGATGAAAAAAAGAGCAAGAGATAGGTGGTACTAAATCCCACCCACTTCAAATCTTCCACCAATTCAGCTAATTAATTCATAATTATTCAGATGTACTTCCAGTAAAAATACATCTGTGCAGACTGAAATAGGAGAAAACCTATAGGCGCGACAATACACTCACAACATAAAAGGCTGATAGGTTAATTAACTGTTTGATTGATTCAAATAGTTGCCTCCTTTCCCATTTTTTACAGTTGATGTAGCACAAAGAGCATTTTGATGTGACGCAACGCTGGCAGAGAATTCCCTCTGTAATAGAGAAACTAGGAATAAAACCCCCTTCCAAAGTGCCCGCCTCGTGTTAAAGCACAGAGCGCCACGCATGTTGAGAGGAGGAGCGATTGAGAGTGGGGGACCAGGATGAGAAGAGGCTCTCAGTTCCTGCATAGAGGAAGTGCCCCCATTCTATCTAACTCTTCACCAAGGCACTTGAGGACAAGGTAGGAGACCAGTAAAGGCCTAATAGGAGCTGTAGTTCAGAGGTCAACTGAGGGACTTAGTTGGAGACCCTGTCATGTCTCAAATGGCAGCCTATTCCATATGCGGTGCACTGCGTCTGGCCAGAGCCTTATTGGTCAAAAGTAGTGCCCTTCACAGGGAATAGGGTGCCATTTGGAGCACACGACATAGCTGACTGCACCCGTGACAGTAACCAAGCCACATGAGCTGAACACCACACAATTGTTTCGTGACAATGTCATAACAGCGTGGTCGTATCATTCCGTTCAACTGCCTCAAATACAATCACCTCAACTTTTCCTCGAGCTGAATGGAACACAGCCAGCCAAGGCTGTGATTACCAATGGCCCCTGGGAGAGGTAGGGGAGGCTGGCCTTGTTCAGTAAGTGAGCTCCAGGCTTCAATTAAAGCTCCAGGCCAGGAGGATGGAGCAGAGCAGCACTGCTGAGAATGTTTAAAAGCACACACACTCCAGACAGTAATTGATTTCCCAGTCTGTATCTATGACTGGAACCAAAACGGTCCCTGCAGGGCACCATGCCAGCATCCCAAATGGCACCCTATTCCCTATGCAAGGAACTACTTTTGACCAGAGCCCTAGTGCCATTTCCTCCCTGGTCCTTGAACCCGAGCCTCCCTCTACTTCTCTCTGTACATGACCCCTGCTCCCTGACGCATCCTCCAGAGGTCCACTGCTCCCCAGATCAAAGAGAAGAACCTCCGTCAAACCTCCCCCTACGCACACACAGTCACACGCTGCACGTGCTGCACACACACACACACACCAAAAGAAAGTCACATGTGCACGTGCCAGACAGACACGTGCACACAGTTCAAGTAAATGAATGCAG
Organism: Salvelinus sp. IW2-2015; assembly: GCF_002910315.2. Lineage (NCBI taxonomy): Eukaryota > Metazoa > Chordata > Actinopteri > Salmoniformes > Salmonidae > Salvelinus > Salvelinus sp. IW2-2015. The sequence continues at coordinate 13,681,884 of NC_036867.1, forward strand.
TCACCTCTGTCATGACCTTTGATTGACATGAAGCACCTCATAACAGGGATCAACACTGTACACTCTCAATAGCTGAACCTATTGATCACCAACAAAGTAGACCATTTTCCTGCAAAGCTAAGGGCCCTTAGGGACTCTGAGGGCCAGGTCTCTGTGGTACTGTACAACATTGCATTGTTTTAAGTACAGCTAGCTAGCGCTGGGATTTATAGTCAAGTGAAAGATAGATTACAGAAAAGTATGTAGTATGTTGATCTGAATCAACGGATATGGTGGGACTCTGTATGCCTTAACATAATGCATGACTGTATGGGGGCTCATGAGAGGAAGAGTTTCAGCCTCCCAAATGGCACCCTATTCCCAATAAAGTGCACTACATTTGACCAGGGCCATATATAGTGTACTACTTTGACCAGTGCCCTATGGGAACTGTAGGGAACAGGGTGGCGTTTCCGGAAGCAGCAAGTGTGTTGTGAGTGTGGGGACTTACCGTCTGCAGGGCTGAGGCCCCTGGCTGCAGAGATCATAGAGAGGGAGGGGCTGGAGTGGAGCGAGCGGATGTAGTCCATGTAGGGGTTGATGTACGGGTGCGGAGGGTTAAATGGTGACTCAGCCCCCACGGAGGGGTTCCGGTGGGGGGAGATCCGGATGAGGGAGATGTCGGAGAACGCCGGGCTGCCGGCCAGCGAAGGAGGCCTACACAGACAAATGGGGAGAAAAACATATAGAGGAAGTAAGTACATTAACTCTTCTTTGATAGTGTGAGATATTACAGTCCATCTAAGACCTTAGATTGATATTCAAACTTCTGTTTTGTAAAAGCTCATCAGAAGTTGTATATAGARGCCAGATTCCATAGAAGTTATCGGTGTCTCCAGAAATGATTCCACATGTTGTTGTGTTACAGCCAGAATTCAAAATGGATTAAATATATCTATACASAATACCCCATAATGAAAACATGTTTTTATACATTTTTGCAAATGTATTGAAAATGAAATACAGAAATACCARATAAGTATTCACACCGCTAAGTCAATACATGTTAGAATCACCTTTGGTAGTAATTACATCTGTGAGTGTTTCTGGGTAAGTCTCTAAGAGCTTTGCACACATGTATTGTCGAATATTTGACCATTACTCTTTTCAAAATTATTGAAGCTCTGTCAAATTGGTTGTTGATCAAGTTTTACCATAGATTTTCAAGCAGATTTAAGTCAAAACTGTAATTCGGCCACTCAGGAACATTCACAGTCTTCTTGGTAAGAAACTCCAGTGTAGATTTGTCCATCTGTTTTAGGTTATTGTCCTGCTGAAAGGTGAATTCATCTCCCAGTGTCTGGTGGAAAGCAGACAACCAGGTTTTTCTCTAGTATTTTGCCTGTGCTTAGCTCCGTTATGTTTCTTTTTATCCTGAAAAACTCCCCAGTCCTTAATGATTACAAGCATACCCATAACATGACGCAAACACCACTACGCTTGAAAATATGGAGAGTGGTACTCAGTAATGTGTTGGATTTGGCCCAAACATAACACTTTTTATTCAGGACAGAAAGTGAATCGCTTTGCCACATTTTTCCCCCCAGTATTATTTTAGTGTCTTAGTTGCAAACAAGATGCATGTTTTGGAATATTATTATTCTGTACAGGGTTCCTTCTTTAGACTCTGTCATTTAGGTTAGTATTGTGGAGTTAACTGAGGATGGATCAACGACAATGTAGTTTTCTCCTATCACAGCCATTAAACTGTAACGGTTTTAAAGTCCCCACGCCTGTATCTTTGTAGTGACTGGGTGTATTGATACACCATCCAAGGTGTAATTAATAACTTCACCACGCTCAAAGGGATATTTAATGTTTGCTTTTATTATTTTTGGCCATCTACCAATAGGTGCCCTTCTTTGCGAGGCATTGGAAAACCTCCCTGGTCTTTGTCCCTGGTCTTTGTGGTCGAAACTGTGTTTGAAATTCACTGATCGACTGAGGGCCCTTACGTATGTGTGGTACAGAAATTAGGTAGTCATTCAAAAATCATGTTAAACACTGTCAGGACCCGGTGCGAGAAACAGTCACTAATAATCGTCAGAACCCAGAAGATGAGGCAGACACAGCAGTACTAGAGATGGTGGTTTAATTAAAGAACAAAATCTTCAGGCAAAGAAACTAAATCCACA
>NC_036867.1:13686831-13691009 GCF_002910315.2 Salvelinus sp. IW2-2015
GTGGAGTGCATGACGACATCGTCTCTGTGATGCTGCAGCAGGTATGTGTGGAGTATGTCTTATCCTCTCAAGCGGAGTTGTTTCTATTCAGGAAACAATGCAAAGGAAGCTGATTGAAGTAAAAGGTTGGAAAAGAGTATTCAGGGGGGAAAAATATATACATTTTGGGAGTGCAACCTTACACGCACGCTTCTGGACTAGCTTGGGGTTTCTTGAGAACCAGTAGCCTTAAACGAATGACTAGCGAGTGACTCAAGGTCAATGAAACTGATGGTTCCACTAGTATCAGAGGTCACGTTGACTATGACACCACCTCCATCCTCAAGGATTGGTTCTGCACATCTCCTATTCGGAGTCATGAGAAAAGTTTTACTTCCTCTATCATTGGCAGAGGGCATAGCGAGGGCACCCCTCTCCCTGTTCCACTCCGGGGCACAAGCTTGTGTGTGTGTGTGCACACAGCAAATTGGCCAGTGTAACATTTCTAGTGTTGATTCAGGAGTTACTCAGTGGTGTAAAATAACCCCCAGTGTTGGTGTTAATAACCAGAGTTATTGTTTTACACTGTGGAGATTAAAACTGTCCCATCAAAACCACACCCATCATTATCATATTTCCCAGCATGCTCTACAGCAGGTTGATTATTACTAAAACAAATGTGGTCTATGTTTTTTAGGATATCTGTGTTTTTGCATGTACATTGATTGCTACAAAAAGATAAATAACATACATTTTTCTAAACGAATCCAGTCAGTTAGTTAGATTTATTGCATATGTTACTGAAATGGTTTTTCCAGTTTAAGTGATTTGGGTAGTCTTCTTATCAACTTTCCTAACCCTGACAGTCATTCTGAATAACATTCCAATAGGAATGACACATCACTTTGCAAGCCAGCATAATGTGACTTGCAGGCCTGATGTGGCCTGCAACTCAGGAGTTTCCTAACACCACTGTGTCAGGGTATAACTAGGCCATCAAAGTAAAGCCTAATGATATATGTATTTTATTGTCATAAAGGCCACAGGACTTTAAAATGAAATCATTCGATAACAATGTCTCTGTCACTAACAAATGCAGTCATAGATGGTAACTTTACTATTCACTTGAAAAGAAAAGGCACCCTGGGAAATATGCAAATGAGGCTTTACACCATGCAGTGTTAAAACAACACCCACACATTATTTACTGTAACACTACACTGAGAAAGTGTAACAGTATCAGCACTAAGCAGAGTGAGTGCAGAATATAGATATCTTCAACAACATTCTAGCTTCAATATTCACCACCTGTACCTACCCTAATACCCATCACCCACTGGTGCAAGAAAACAAAATGGCTTCAATACAATTACTTCAGAGAAAGACTAACGGTCTGTAACACTTATTACAACTATAAACTGGGCAACTAAGTGACTATTGGACACACATAAACTGTGGATAATCAGTACAGAGTGTGAGTGAGTGAGTGAGTGAGTGAGTGAGTGAGTGAGTGAGTGAGTGAGTGTGTGAGTGAGTGAGAGACAGTGTGAAAGAGAGAGTGTCCAGGGGAGTGGACTAACAGAGTGCTGCGAGGCTCCGAGCAGAGTCCTCCACATGCCCAGCCAGCCCTCCCCTCCATCGTCATGACGATGATTAACCCTGTCACGCGCTGGCCGCGTCTCTACACGGTGACCCCGGCTAAATGGCTCTCGTCCCGTTGTTTTTCCAATTAATTTAGCGCATAAGAGCTAAAGAGAAGGGCCTGAGGGGGGTAGGAAGGAGCGAGAGGGGGAGGAGGCGGAGATGTGATAGGGGGACATGTGTTGAGAATGTGGGGAGAGGGTAACGCAGTACATGTGGTCAGGGGGAGAGAAAGAGGGAAGACATGTGGTAAAGATGGAGAGGGGGGAACGTATTTTGGGAGGAGGTGGAGAGGCAACATGTGGGACAGGGGAGGTGAGGTTTTAGGGGAAGAGCCAAGGAGAGGGTATACAGTATGTGGGAGAGATGAGGGGAGTGGTAGAGTTATAATGAAAGGCTGTCTCTTATACACATCTAGATGTGTATAAGAGACAGGAGTAAGTAATGTAATGTGAAGGAAAGGCCCAGAGTTTGGATCGGAGTGATCTTGAGCAAGGCCAGGAGACCGGAACATCCCAATTACACCCTTGGACCCTGTCCCCAAGTCCCCTACCGGCTACTCTTGTCCCCTCACCTCCCNGAGAGAGAGAGAGAGAGAGAGAGAGAGAGAGAGAGAGAGAGAGAGAGAGAGAGAGAGAGAGAGAGAGAGAGAGCATGACTCCTTCACTACTGGGAGAAAGTGTGTATATGTGGTCTGGGTATACGAGAGAAATTGTCAGAGAGTGCCTGTATGTTAATATGGTGCTTACTAACCTTAATGAGTATGGAAATCGTGACATTTCTACATTTTGGCATTGCGCCACGTTACTCCTACCGAATATAAACTGAGTTGCCTTTTCCATATTAGTAATGACAATTATATAGCAGAGGTGATTAAACTTAGGCTTATTTCATTTTGAAATCCAAATAGTCTGCCTTGACTCAGACTGCCACTTATAGATATAATGGACGTAAAACCTCTGGTCCCAATTACAGGGAGTTAATGGCTAGGACTATACACATCTAGATGTGTATAAGAGACAGGAGAGAGAGAGAAAGGTGGATCAGTGGATCAGTCCATCTCTTCTCCATCTGCTTGTACACATGAATCATTATGATGGAGTGCATTCTGACAGGGAGGAATCTGATGGTGTGTGTGTGTGTGTGTGTTTGTGTGTGTGCGCACACAAAGGTACCCGGCGAGTGAGGTACCTAGCGTCTTAGTTACACCTGATTTAAGATTTACATCAAAGCTGCACCCCGGGGAGCTCGAGACGCCCTGGCTTAGCAGGGTCACGGTATGCAGCGAGACAAAAAAAAAGAAAAAGACGCTCTCTCTTCCCTCTCTTCCACTTCCCTTCTTCCACTCCTCCACTGCTTGATTCCTATTAGCTCCTCTAAGACGATATCCTGCATGCTGGCCCCTAGGAAAGAGGGAAAGAGGGAGTTGCCTCCATATGGAAACCATTTCCTCTCACATGGCCTCTCCTGCCAGGACTGCTCTCAGAGACATCGGGCTTTATACTTTATACCAGGGCCTAATACCAGGTCAAAAGTAGTGCCGTAAATAGGGAATAGGGTGACATTTGGGACGCATATTGCATGTTGACATGGAGCGGTCTGTGGATTCTGGACTGTTGTTCTCATTCTGGCAAGAGTATATACACTTTCCTATGTTAATATAAATATGATACCGTTTTTTTTCGAGGTGTGTGTCTCCATGTAAAGCTGGTCTAATTCCGTAAATGGAGCAAGGTTGTATCAACATTATGCCTACGATGATTATATAGTTTTTGGGGGAGTGCTCCAATGTCAACACAGCACTGTGGCGAGGGATGATGACCTCACAGAACCACAGAGGGTATTATTGTGGTGGAGGGAGGAGTTACAGTAGGGCTGTCAGGGCAGAGAGACTGCCCTACCAAAACAACATCCTACGGACAACCAAATCAGAACAACCCTTTAGCCAACATTTTAAGGCAACTTTATGATACATGCAAAAGTGGAAGAAAAGCTAGGCAAAAAGGCAGGCATCTAACCAGTGTTTGTGGATGCTCTAGTGTCACAGTGCAACTCCCAGCACCACCCTTACCACTTAGCGAAGAAGGTGGGTGCTGTATACACAGAGGGACCCTCCCAAACGGTATCCTATTCCCTATATAGTGCATGTGTAGTTCCCTATACATCACATAGAAACAGCACAGAACCAGGTCACTACAACACTCCCTACACCCTCCATCAATCCATCCATCCACCAGAGAAAATGTGAAGAGAAAGAGAGAGGGTGGGTTGGCTGCTTCTGTTCCCAGGCCGGGTGAGAGAGGAGAGGAGCCGAGATCAGTCAGGCAACAGAGGCTCTCCTGGGCCCAGCTTGACAGCGTTCCCCCCCCCCCCCGCCTCTCACCTCCATCCCTCCTTCCTGCACCTCTCCTGAAAGTCTAAACCAAGAGGGAAGAGAGGACTGCCTGACGTCGCGAAGAACAGGCAGACGCTTTAAGCTCCTACCCCTTGATCACACTGAGATACATAGAGAGGCCAGGAATAACCAGAGCCTAGCAGCACCAGGACCTATTTTATTG
>NC_036867.1:13691034-13703435 GCF_002910315.2 Salvelinus sp. IW2-2015
AATGTCAACACAGGCACTGTGGCGAGGGATTGATGACCTCCGAACACAGAGGTATTATGTGCGTGAACGAGGGAGGAGTTACCAGTAGCGAACTGGTCAGGGCCCAAGAGAGAGACTGCCCTAAAAACAAACATCCTACGGGAACGACACACAAATCAGCAAAACCTTTAGCCACATTTAATGGCACTTTTGATACTATGCAAGAATGGATAGAAAAGCTAGGCAAAAGGCAGGCATCTACCAGTGTTTTGGATGCTCTAGTCAGCAGTGCAAACTCCAGCTGCCACACCTTACACTTAAGCGAAGAAGGTAGGGTGCTGTATGACACAGAGGGACCCTCTCCAAAAACGGATATCCTATATCCCGTATATAGTGCAATTATGTAGTGTCCCTATACATCACATAGAAACAGCACAGACATCACAAAATCCAACGCTCACTCCTAACACATCCTCTACCACCCGATCCATTCAATCCATTCCATCCACGCCAACCCCCAAGAAAATGGAAGAGAAAGAGAGGTGGGTTGGCTGCTTCTTTTCCCCAGGCGGTGAGATGAGGAGACGGAGCCAATAGTCAGGCAACAGAGGCTCTCCTGGCCCAGCTTGACAGCGTTCCCCCCCCCCCCGCCCTCATCCCCCATCCCCTCTCCTGCCACCCTCCTTGAAAGTCTAACCAGAGGGAAGAGAGGGACTCCTGACTCGGCGAAACAGCAGACGCTTTAAAAGCTCCTACCCTTGATACACTGAGATCAAGAAGAGCCACGGGCTATACAAGCCTGATTCAGCCCAGACACAAGAGAACGACGAGGAGGGAGAAAGGACGAGAGCAGATCGACAGAGAGAGAACAGAGACAGAGACAGACAGAGACAGACAGACAGAGGAAGAGAGAAAGAGAGAGAATTACGACAAATGAGAGACTGTGCTTTCAGAGATCAGAGGATAAGAACGATAGACGAGAAGACGAGAGAGGATGAGAGAGAGAGAACGAGACCGAGAAGGAGGAGAAGAGAGAAGAGAGAGAAGAGAGGGAGGGAGAGAGAGAGTAGGAGAGGGTTGAGAGAGAGGAGAAGGAGCAGGAAAGCAGCAATAAGAAAAGAAGAGCAGATAGAGACGAGAGGAGGAGAGAGGAGAGAGAGATGAGAGGAGAGAGAAGCGAGAGAGGGAGGAGAGAGGGAAAATGAAAGAGAGGATAGAGAGAAATGAGAAGAGAAGCAGAGAGAAGAGAGAGGAAGAGCCAGAGAGCAGATAGCAAAAGAAGAGAAAGAAGAAGGAGCAGAGAGAGAGAGAGAGAGAGAGAGCAGAAGAGAGAAAGAGAAGGAGCATGAAGAGAGGAGAGAGAAGCAATAGAAGGAGAAGAAAGAAAAGGAGCAGAAAGAAGAAGAGAGAGAGAGAGAAAGAAAAAAGAAAGAAAGAAAGGAAAACAGAGGGAGAAGGAGAAAGGAAAAAGGAGAGAGAAAAAGGAAAGAGAAAAAAAGGAGAAAAGAGGAAAAAAAACGAAGGGAAAGAGGAGAAACGAGAAATGAGCGGAAAAAAAGAAAGAGGAAAAGAAACGAGAGCGAAAAAGAGAGAGAGAGAGACAGAAAAATAGGGAGGAGGGAAGAAAGGGAAAAGAGAGAAAGAAAAGAGAGAGGAAGAGAAGGAGAAAAGAGAGAGGGATGGAGGGGAGGGAGAAAAGATGGAGGGAGAGGAAGAAGAAAGAGGGGGATACAAGAAATGGGAAAGAGAGAGAGGCAAGCGAAGCAAGAGAGAGAAAGGAGAGAGACGAGAAAGCAGAGAGAAGATAAGAGAAGGACAAGAGAGGAGAGAGAAGAGAAAAGAGTAAGGAGCACGAAGAAGGAGAGACTGAGAGAGAGAAAGAGAGAGAGAGAAGCAGATAGACGAGAAAAGAGAAGGAGCAGAGAGAGGAAGAGAGAGAGCAAGATAGAGAGAGAGAAGAGACCACAGAGAAAGAGAAAGAAGAGAGAGAGAGAGAGAAGAAGAGAGAGAGAGAGAGAGAGAGAACTGAAGAGAAGAGAGAGAGAGAAGAGAAGAGAGAGAGAAGAGCATACTCCTTCACTACTGGGAGAAAGTGTGTATATGTGGTCTGATACGAGAGAAATTGTCAGAAGTCCGTATTTAATATGGTGCTTACTAACCTTAATTGAGTATGGAAAATCGTGACATTTCTACATTAGGCAATTGCGCCACGTTACTCCCATACCAATATAAACTGAGTTGCCTTTTCCATATTAGTTAATGACAATTATATTAGCCAGAGGTGATAAACTTAGGCTTATTCATCTTTTAGAAATCCAAAATAGTCTGCACTTGACTCAGACTCCACTTATAGATAAATGACGTAAAAACCCCTCTGTCCCAATTACAGGGAGTTAAGTGACATTCCACACACATAACACACCACACACACACACACACACACACACACACACACACACACACACACACACACACACACACACAACACACAAACACACCACACACACACACACACACACACACACACACACACACACACACACAACACACACACACACACACACACAACACACACACACACCACACACACACACCACTCCTGCCTAGCTTTAAACTGTACCTAGCAATCGTCTTCTATAGCACACCGCACGTCATTAACTACTGAAGCTGGTTAACAGGCTTTGTTGTGTGTGTGGGTTGTGTGTGTGTGTGTTGGCTTATGGTGGTAACATGTGTGGTGTGTGTGTGTGCGTGCGTGCGTGCGTGCGTGCGTGCGTGCGTGCGTGCGTGCGTGCGTGTGCGCGTGTGCATGCGCGTTAGACCCAGTGTCGTGTTTTGGCGCGACAGCTTGGCATGTATACTGCAGGTGAGAACGGCCTCCAATCAAATGAAATGTTATTTGTCCCATGCTTCGTAAAACAACAGGTGTAGACTAACAGTGAAACGTGTTCACGGGACTCGTAGTCAGGCAAGATGGAAGTGAGGAGCTCAAAGAGAAACAGTATATGGTCACTTCTCAGGAGTCATTTGGGAGCTACTGACAGCAAGAAATCCTCATCTCAAATCAAGCCAATAATAACATGGTTCCACGTGGCTGCATGGTTTGAAGAACGTTTGCCTAATGAGCAGCAGCAGTAGTTATAAACCGCGCACATTTACATTTTGAGTACGAATCAGATGAAATCTGGTTTGAAATACAGGTATTGGTTTATTGCCTTGTGCAAGGAAGGGTAAATGTGTGATTTAGACAGTCCAATGATTTCAAAGGCAAAGCTATAGAACTGTAGTGTACTTGTAACTCAAAGGGGCACCTATGAACCCTAAACCCTAAACCTCATCCTACCATTCACCTTCATGTTGTGTTTGGCTCCCACCACCGTAGTGAAGGGATCAACACCATTTAGAACAGGGGTCGCCCAACCTTTTCTGAGACACAATGCAAGCCGAGGTCTACCGCTCAGATATTGTTTTATTACTTAAACTATGCAAGCCTACGCAACATGAACTCATTCAAAACAGTTCTGTAGCAATGAGGTTTGTGCAGTAGGTTACAGGCCRATTACATTATCACTGCATATTGGCTATGCTTGAATAGCCCTGCCAATGTTGTTCTTCTCAGACCATTTTGAAAATATATATATTTTTTAATTATTATATGATCACAATGGTAATAGATAATTTGTTCTATTACTTGTAAGGCACAGCTGAGTGAGCATAATATATATATATATATWWTTTTTTTGGACTGATGGCCTTCATCTGATGGTCAGTCTAAGGGGAGGGAGGGAGCAGTGGTGAGTCTGCCTCTCACCCGACTCACTGTCCCTCCGCCCTCCTTCCCTCCGCTGAGAAAAGGGGACACAGTCTTCCAGCTGATGGCGAAACTCAAGTCGCACTGCATTACTTCCGCCTCATATACCAATTCATGTTGTTACTCCTATGACCAGATACACTGAAATATTACTAGATATTAAAAAAGACACAAACCGCTAATCATAACAATGCAAGTTTAACAAAACAATAATTTATACTCATTTAATGGAGTGACAGTGTTGGTTGTAGCGTGTAGAAGTAGGGAGAACACGCCTTTTATGGCTTATAAAAGTTTTGAACAAAGTGTTGACAGTGCTGAATAACAACTTAAACTTACTCATAAAAACAAGCAGCTATTTGCTGTATTTGTTGAGTCTCTCTCTAGTCGTGGTTTTAAAAGTTTTGAAATCTCACAGTATCAACTTTGCTGTGCGTTCGAAGGCTTCTTTTTACAGTCTATGGTTCGAGCAAACTGTGCAGACACGGTGATCTATCTGATTGGCCAGCGATAGGCCTATAGGTGCACTTGATTTGCTCTCTGGGCCTGCCGGGTAGGCGGAGTCCTACCTTCAGACACATGAAATGGTTCAAAATGGCAACWCTTTGCCTTCCCGGCACTAGAGCTGCTGAATCAAGTGCACGAAGCAAGAAACAAATGCAAAAAAAGAACAACGCAAGGCTTTATCGTTGGGTTCTTTACAGGAAAGTTTGGTGATCAACCGGTTGGTGACCGCCGCTTTAGAATGTCTCTCTACTCCTCCCAAATATGAACCCCTGCCAAATATGAACCCCGGTAGAGAGCAGGAGGAGAGAGACAGGAGGGGCACCTATGGGGTTGCCAGGCGTGCCCGGGTGTAACTATGCCCCCCTGGCACTAAGAGGTGGGGGGGGGCCTGGGAGTTCTGTGACCCCTAACATCAAAGGGTCAGACAAGGGGGGGTTCTCTATTCATGGTCCCATCAACAAGGAGGAAATCCCTCTCTGTTGGTTCTGGAGGAGTGCCAGGATGTTGTATACATTTTACACGCCACTATCTGCTGCTGGACAGGGAGGCGAGAGAGAGCGTAGATCTGTGTCTCACACAAGAAACACAAACAACGAAAAAATTCCTGCTCCACATACATGCATGTGCGTCGACAAACACACACACACACACACGCACGCGAACATCGCACAATTGTCCTGCCAGGAGGATTCACATCCCAGCAGGCACGATACTCCATGCTATTACTGGGATAAGAAGCTTTGTTCAACAGGAGTCAGTGAATGTGACGGGCTCAAGTCATAACAGCTGGGCCCAGGTGTCAGACACACACACACGACACACAAACGCGCACACACACACAAAACACACACGACACACAAACGCGCACACACACACAACACACACACTCCTGTGAACTCACCGCTCCGACAGTGCGAAGTCACAAACGTGTGAAAGCCATCAGTGTACACTGGGTAGGAGTTTCCCTTAGGCACAGATCTAGGATCAGTTTATATCTTTCAAGTGCCTTAATCATTAGGGAGGGAGACAGAAAATGTACCTTAGATGAGTGTCTAAGGGCAACTTCATCCTCCATACTTACTGTACTGTGTGACCTTGGAAGTGACCATTGAGTTAATGTTAGGCAAGGTCAACTGGATCAGTACACACTTTTCAGTTGTCTAGAAAAGGCCCTGTAATTTTGTTCCAAATTATGGCAAAACACAATTGCCATGAATGAGTGAATGTTTTTTCCTTTTTAAAGAAACATTTATGTTGCAGCTTGCTTCTCAGCAGGCTTTTTCACAGGCTGTTTGGAAAACCATTTCCACACCGTAATTAAACGTAATTTCAGCCATCGAGATAAGGAAGTCTACCAAAGCGAATGAACAAAGTGTACACACCAACAACAACAAAAAATCACAACATGAAAGTGAAATTATACAAAATGACTCTGCCTTTTTTCCTGTAATTTTAAGGGGGCTTGGAAGTTAAAGATGCAGTTCAGGATCTTAAGCACTTACAAATTCCTAACATATTGTACGATTTTCTTCTCACTGTCGCACTCCCTGCCTTTTTATGCTCCTTTGTCATACTTGACGGTCCTTTACGGGTCTTTACGGTTTGCTAAATGTACTCCCAAGTAACACCGAACAATCCTCTGTAACCAATCCCCTTCATCTCACTTTTCAAAAAAGTCACACTTGGTTGCCCTTGTTCAAAGTGAGAGTCAACATTAAATACAAGTGGACTTAACCTTTTTCACAGGGCTTGTTTGAGTTCCTCTGGCATGCCCCGGGCTACAGGGAGGAGAAAAGGGGACTCCTGGGTGTTGAAAGAGAACAACTTCAGAAAGAGAAGGGGAAGTACATCTATCATCAGCACATCCTCTCAGAAAATGTCTCCATCCTCCCAGTGCCTTGTACACACACACACACACACACACACACACACACACACACACACACACACACACACACACACACACACACACACACACACACACCCACCCCCACACACACACACACACACACACACACACACACACACACAGACCCTTAAATAGCCAGGTATCCTCTACAACCCATCGCCTCACTGACTCTACTCGTCTGTAATGAGTTGTGGTGTTGGGGTTGGGGCCTGTCAGGGTGTGTGTGCGGGTGGGGGCCCAGGTGAGAGAGATGAGAGGTAACATTGCCCCGGGCTGCTAGGGCAGCGGTGTATCAGTGTAGTGGTCAGAGAGAGCTCCCTGTGAACCACTTCAATTCACTATGTCACAGTGGGCCTCAGAAATGAGCCACAGCACAGACGGACCCGAGCTAATCACAAACAAAACACACAGTGACCAGGAAGGAGAGTCTCGCTCCTGGAGAGAGCTAATCCTTCAGACAGAGAGAGAGAGAATCAACTATTTCCTCTTCAAGCACGGAAAAAAGCAACTTCAAATCCATTCAATTTTTCCTAATATATACCCGTTAGAGGAAAGTGAGGGGTAGGTAAATAAAACATTGCCTGGACAGAGTAGAGGAGGCAGTCAGGCAGCAGAAGCGGGTGGGGAAGTGAACAGACACACAACATACTTTATTCATGCCATTTCATCCATCTTGCTGGACTAATAAAATGTCAAGTGGAGTTGCCTGATATTTAATCATGAACGTGCTGGGCCGCAAGGTGGTGGTGCCCCTCTGCCTCAGCCCATACCATCCCAGGTCTCGGCCCTGCATGATCAACCTTCGGGCTGGAGAAGTACGCGAGGACCCTCATCACTAAGAAGGGCATTTCACACCCGTACACAATCTCACCCACCACATTATGCTACTGTAAGGAGGACACACAGAGCACATATATGAAATAGTTCTCTATATATTCACAGTACTTTGGTGAGTTAAATAGAGGTGGCCTACTACAAAGGTTGAGATACGAGTCAAACGAAAAACATCATGCCCCATGTGCACATCTAAAGACAACATCTATATCTGAACTCTCCAGTCTACCAGTCCAGTTTACTTCAACGTTCGTCTCTCATTTAATAAAAAGCAATCCCTTTCGGACACACAAAAAAGGCAACTGCCTGACATAGGCACACAGAGACTCAGCAGCACCAAAACGCTAGTTGCATTGCTTTTAAAAGTTCCGACGCGCCGTAGCTGTGTGCATGACTGTGCATATTTGTGTAGCTCCCGCTGGATGATGCGTGAGATACTTCCCACGCTGACCCCTCTCTGAGAGAGCGCGGTATCGCAGGGAGTCGAAGGCAGCAGAGATGGACTCTTTCTGTTGCTCATTCCAAACAGGGAAGCTCAGTGTGACAGGTGAAAATGTTCTTCTCACACTAGAATAATGGACTCACATTAGAGGAATAATTGACTCCAGATTTCATTGGATAAGAGAGATACGGTGCTGAAAGAATAGAGTACCTGATGTGAATGTGATTCATATCCTCAGTGAAGGAAGTAAAGGAAGAAGAAACATGGTGAAATGCCACAATAGCTCAAAAGAAAGAATGGGAATGGAGAAATGGTCTAATAAGGAGGAGTGAAGAGGAGAGGTGGAGCCAGTTGTGGAGAGAAGATCATTAACTCATTTCCTTCACTGCTAAAGCTGTCGATGGTCATCGGAACGGTTTAACAAATGTTAAACAGACGTTAAAAAAAAACTGCAACCTGTGGTAATATTATATATTGTTAAATTCATGTTTTCCTCCGTTTACTTGAAGCTTGATGAGGGGAGAAGTGGATGGAGAGGACTGAGGAGGGGGGGGGGCTTTCTGGCGAAAAGCAGGCAGAATTTACGGCCCTGTTCCCTAGATCTTGTTACTTGCTATAACTGGCCCCCAGAGTGAGATCAGAGGGCCCCGAGCCCAAGACGGAATAATGGGAAGTCCACATTTCTACACTTTCTTCTGACGGTCCGCCGGACCGGTTCTGCCTGCCTACACAGGGCAAGGGTCTCAGTCACAGGGCAAGGGTCTCAGTCACAACACTGACAACATACTGTACTCTCTATTCAATCACATTATTTTGTCTTTTCTTAACCTAACAACTATTATAAGGTACAACAGACATGATGTATTGACATTTGGTGTATTTTCTCAAAAGTATAACTTTGTGTATAGCAAAATCTCTTTTCCAGTTTTTCTTTTGTACAAATGCATGTTACTGTATAAAAACAATTCATGCAAAATAATATTCTAAGATGAAACAAACATCAAGAACAAACAGCTGTTCTCTGCCCTCCCTCTGAACCTCATACCTCCAGTGCAGTAGATTGGTTGGTTTCTGAGAGCATCAGAGTGCATTGTGGGTAATAGGCCCAAGTGTTTTGTAATAGCTGCTAATGAGGAGGGAGGGGCCTTTAAGAAGCCAATTAATAGAATGTACAGCCCTTTAATGTGACAGCTGGCTCCTCCCACAAGCCTGGTATCCCCTCAGTCAACACAGTATTCATAAAGCATCTCAGAGCAGGAGTGCTGATCTAGGATCAGATCTTCCTGTCCGTATAAATGTATTCATTATAATTTAAAAGGAAAAACTGATCCTCAAACAGCACTCATACTCTGAGAGGCTTTATGAAACGGGCCCTGGAATCCTGGGATATACCGAGGTCTTCCTTATCAATAGCATTACCATAATCAATAAAAAAAATACGAGTACATTTTCCCAAATTTGTAATTGTCAATAATGTTGGTAAATATTAATTAAAATTACATTTGAACTAATTCCCATTTCAGACAGAAGATGTGGTATTTTACCTACAAAAAATACAAGGCAATGTTTATATGACCCCCTTTCAAACAGCCCCTTATTTACCACTTTTTTGCAGGAATAATATCCCTTTTATACATATCAGCGGGTAACTAGCAAATAAGGAGGGATGGTGGGGTGTTGTTAAACCATGGGGGCTTTTTGCATTTAGGAAGGTGTTAAACAATGGAAGTGTTAATGGATTTACCTGCAAAAAAGCAGAGACCCATTCACATAGACCCAATACCTGTATTTTGATTACAGGGTCTGTGAAAATACAGGAATCATGTATTTTTTTTTGTGTGTGTGTGGCTTTTTAAAAATTATTTTAAATTTTTAACCTTTATTTAACTAGGCAAGTCAGTTAAGAACAKATTCTTATTTACAATGACGGCCTATCCGGCCAAACCGGGATGACGTTGGGCCAATTGTGCGCCGCCCTATGGGACTCCCAATCACGGCCGGTTGTGATACAGTCTTGATTCGAACCAGGGTCTCTTTTAACTTGCCATGTTTTTAACCCCCTTCCCCTTTTAGATATACAAAAAAGCTGGTATAAAAGGCAGGCATGGTCAATTAGTGGGATTTTGGTCTGTATATGAAAGGGATATAACAGAGAAGGTAGAATGCTGTGATAATGGTTGCTTGGTGGTATTTTAAAAACAGATATTAAAGGTCAATTGAAATCACAATTAATCACTTCCATTGTTGTAATTTATTTTGTAGCATATAGTGTCCATACACTTCTTTTGCACAGTTACAATTGTATCTGCTTTTTAATTTTCTGAATCTTAATTTATTTGGAAGAAAAATCTAAAGATGAAAAGCATTATTCAACAAACCCTACTTAATATTTTAAATGGCGAGTGATGTAATGACATGGTTGTCGAATCTTCCCATTATGAAATTGACAGTTGAGCACAAGTGCTTTGTTAACCTTAGGCAGATTGAACACACACACACACACACACACACACACACACACACACACACACACACACACACACACACANACACACACACACACACACACACACACACACACACACACACACACACACACACACACACACACACACAGAGAGAGACACACACTGACATGCTGATTGACACACACGGCTAGCTGTTAGCACCTGTCTGTTATCTCCTCTCCTCCAGACTTTCTCTTCCATTGTGCAACATGGGCGAGCTACAAATGGAGATCTCAAATATAAAGCAGGAGGGTATTAGATTTCTATACAGAAAATCAAATGTACTAATATGTTACATGTGGAAATTCAAAAAAGCCACTAGTAGATAGATGAATATTATTCTTGTAGTCAAATAAATAATTTTCTGTATAGTCTTACAGGAATTAAACCTACAAAGACAAATGGAAATGTACAGAGAAACAACTGGGTTATTCCTTTTACCTTATTTTTACTACTCTATAAAAATCAGAATCGCCGGGGGCATGTTTATTTTGGTATATTTCAAAAGCAGGAAAAGGACATTTTAATCTTCATTTTTTTTGTGTGTGTTGATTTGGGTGGAAACAAAAATATATGATGTACGGCAAAATAACATTTAAAAACAATTTATACAGTACCAACTACTATTTATATTAAAATAGTTATGTAGCTGTGAATGTAATATTAATAAATATCCTATATTTTTTTAACCAAATGTATATTTCTGATATATCAGCAACAATATATATGTAATAAACATCAGAAATAGAAATATATATTCCATATGTCCTAATAAAATGCATGCAATATTGTCCACAACAGTCTATGTGTAGTAACCATAGAAATAGAATTGCTAGAATATACTGTATGTATATGGTAGTAACAGCAGCTCATAAGTAGAATTTAGCAACATGCCTAAACAGGTTTTCTTGGGTAATGGCTCCAACCGTAAGCCTGAGCAGGGCCTGTCACATGTCTAGTCTGCCAAATACTTTCTCGGTATCCTTCATCCGGTATCCATCATCCTCAAAATGCACAGGTGCCTTCAAAATATCACGCTTCATTGCACTGTCAGTGGGGAAAAAAGAGGACACCGTCCATTTAGGTTTTCAAAACTGGTGTATTACAAAAAAATAGATATAACTTCAATCTGCCCACATTTCTGCTTAAAGGCATTTATCTCCTTTTCTCTCTAAATCCTGAAATTGCTTGAGAAAAAAAAGAGAGAGGGAGAGATACTTCTCCCGCCTCTCTCGTCCATTTCACAGAGTGGCGTGCAACTTTCTTTTTCTTCCCTTTTTTTTCTCCAGTGAAAATTGAAGAGGCTTTATGTCAAATAAGGCTAAAGTCAGCCTCTCCATATCAAGCAACGCAAGGCGCGAATATTACTGTGGCCATGATAAGACTGCCAGATAGAGTGGGAGAGGAGTGGAGGGAGAAGAGGGGAGGGAGAGAGAGGGGAGGGGGGAGGAAAACTGAAAAGGAAGTGACTCTACTCAATTATACTGCAAAATTGGTATGACTGAATATTTTTCATTCAGGTGACTGATAGTATCGGTGAAACGGCAATGCAGATAAATAAAGGAGCTTTCTGTCAAGAATAAACACCATTAATCATGAAGCCAGCTACCGCGCGACTGCCTGTCCAACGACTGCAGCTTGACGCCACAGAGAAAGTATTAAAAAAGAAAGGGAGGAGGAGGAGGAGGAAAGGGGAACCTGGTGAATCCACTAGAAAGAGGGTGACCTATGAAGTCGCAGGGAACTAGGGATGAGGGGAGGAAAGGGAGGGAGATGAGAAAAGTGGCTAGCCCGCCTTCCTCTCTTCCTGCTCATTAATGACAGAAGTCACATAGAGATCATCTAGACATGATAAGGAAATGATCATTAGAAGTTAATAGAATTGATAGTCACACTTAATATTTGATCTAGGTTTAATATTACTATGATTCTATTTATTGTAAAGGACTAAATATAGTCTTATACTGAACAGGTTCATTTATAGGGGATTTTCAAATGGCTTATATGTGGTTTACAGAAATGTATGAACTCATTAGAAAATGTATACTCAATACATCTATAAGATTTACAAATCAGAAATGTATTTAAAACAGAAAATACAAATGTATTTTTTTATGCATGATTGACTACAAAATGATAAAACTGCTTCCCATACAGTAGGAAAGGGTTTGAAAACATGAAACATCATCCCAAAATAAATAAAACCCTCAACACTTGAAAAGGAAAAATCGAAAGGAAAGCCTCAACATACATTAACAGTATTTTCCTGTAGCTCTTTATAAAAACTCCATACACTATGCCTTTGTCTTTCTTTTGTCATGGTGTGTGTGTGTGTGTGTGTGTGTGTGTGTGTGTGTGTGTGTGTGTGTGTGTGTGTGTGTGTGTGTGTGTGTGTGTGTGTGTGTGTGTGTG
>NC_036867.1:13704205-13750539 GCF_002910315.2 Salvelinus sp. IW2-2015
AAAAGAGAGAGATCAAAAATGTTTCAGTATGTTGTTACTCAGATGGATGCATTCATTCTCGGAAATAGCATGAAAATCAATACACCCTCTTTCTGGTAGTATACTATGGTTTTACTGCGCCTAACAGCGTGCTGAGTTGTCTAAATTAATGGGACCTGCTTCCCCTGGTAGTACCGCACAAGAATACCTACAGTCCGTTTGGAGACCAGCTGTGTAAACAAAACACACTTCTGCTAATGCAATAAACCACACAGACAGGCAAGCAGCATACCTTTACATGGCCAACACAACACACACACACACACACAACACACACACACACACACCCACCCCCCACTATCATTCACACACACATCACACAAATTCCAGTTGCACCAACACAACCACACACACACACACCACACGCACCATCAATACCAGGTGCAACAAGTATATCACCACTAAAACCACAGTGGCTTAGCAAGGTTTTGGGGAAAAAGTGGTGTTTTGCCAAATATAAAAGTTATTTTACAGAAAACAATTGAACCACAGACTTTCAGCACTGCTTATAGGGAAGGGCATTGTCTGAACATGCTTGGCAACTGACACACAAATTACCATGATTGGCTGAAAGACACTGTATAGTAAAGAGTTGTTTGGAGGCTGTTTTTGTTATGTTTAAGTGCAGCTTTGATATCATTTGAGAGCAAATCAACAACATTTCTCACATGCGCTGAATACCACAGGTGGTAGACTTACAGTGAAAGCTTACTTACAAAGCCCTTAACCAATCAAAGCGTTTTTAAGAAAAAATATGTGTTAAGTAAATAATAGCTAAGCACAAAATAAGAAAGAAAAAGTAAACAGTAATTAAAGAGCAACCATAACATATAACACATAGTGAGGTTATATACAGGGGGTACTAGTAGCAGAGTACATGTACGGGGGCACCGGTTAGTTCTACGTATTTAGGTAATGTATGTGCATGTAGGTAGAGTTAAAGTGCTATGGCATAGATTAAATAACAGAGGAATAGGCGCCAGCGGTAAAAAGAGGGGGGGGGGGGGGGGGGGGGGGGCGGGGGGGGGGGGCCATTCACAATAGTCATAGTCTGGGTAGCCATTTGATTAGATGTTCAGGAGTCCTATGGCTTGGGGGTAGAAGCTGATTACCGATGTCTCTCTTTGCTGCACATTAACACACAACTGGGAAGAAGCACAGGTGCGACACAACTAGGGCTTTTGGACCTAGACCTAGGTGGTCTAGAGTTTTTTTCCCTCTGGTTGCACATTTAACATGCTGGTAGAAATGATGTAAAACGGATTTAAGTTTCCCTGCATTAAAGTCCCAGGCCACTATTGCTGAAAAAACTTAGGTGTTATGGATTTGCATTCCCTGCCTTATCATTGCCTATCAAATAGAACACAGAGGGGTTTCTTTAAAACCTCTCTAATCCAAATTTGGTTGAGTGTGGTGTACCGCAGGGCAGCCGGCTAGGGCCATTATTATTTTCTGCTTTTATTAATGACCTTCCATTGACCTTGAAGAAAGCCTGTGTCAACGTTCAGTGACGACTCAACAGTATACACATCAGCTACGACAGTAAAATAAATAACTGACACCCTTAACATAGACTCCAGTCAGTTTTAGAATGGGTAACTAACAATAGGCTGATGCTAAATATTTCAAAAACTAAAAGCATTTTTTGGGGGTCAAATCACTCGCTCAATGCTAAACCTCATTTAGATCTACTATTGAATAATGTAGCGAAGAGACTAGACTGCTGGGTGTAACCCTAGATAGCAAGCTGTCATAGTCAAAACGTATAGACTCAATGGTTGCTAAAAATTGGAAGAGGTCTGTCCATGATAAGGCGTTGCTCTGCTTTCTTGACATCTCAGTCAACCAGATACTGTAGGTCCTACAGGCCCTAGTTGTGTCGCACCTGGGCTACTTCCCAGTTGTGTGTTAATGTGCAGCAAAGAGAGACATCGGTAAATTGCAGTTGGTCCAGAATAGAGCAGCACGTATTGCACTTAGATTTACACGGGGGGGGGGGGGGATGACTTGCATGTCAATCTCTCCTGGCTCAAAGTTGAAAAGCAGCTGGCACACAGTTCAGACACTCAGCGGTACAACACAAGACATGTAATCAGAGGTCTCTTCACAGTTCCAAGAGCCATGACTACACGAAACTCTCTGCCACCCCAGGTAACTCAAGCTAGCAATAAAACCAGATTCAAAACCTAGATCAAAGAACACCTTACGAGACACCGCCATTTTGATATATTTTGTATTGTAATTTGCACTCTATTATGTATTGTATCATGTAAGTGGGTGGCCTTGCACGAGCCTTGGCTTGTGCGAGCCGGAATGGCTCATAAGGCAGGAGCCATCTCCTTTTTCTGAAGTGTGAGGCAGAGACAGGAGATTATGTAGTGTTATGCAGTATTATGTTGTGTTAGGTACAGTATATTATGTCTATTACGCATGTTATTTGTTTTGTTTCCTGTTTGAACCCCTGGAAGATTAGCCCCTCCCTTGGCAGCTGCTAATTGGGGATCCCAATAAAATACGAAATACTAAACACAGAACATTGTGCCAATTCAGTATTTTTTCTATATTGTGACTTTCTGACATCATTACTATAAGACAAGCAATGCCAGAGAGAATCCTCAGGAGAAAACACAAACAAATGGGAAAAAGTTACAAATCATGTTGCAACTAACTGCCATAATGGACTGTAGTGTCTGAGTTGAAAGGGCACATATCAAATATATTTTGCACCAGATTCATAATGTCTCGTTGGCCATGTCCAAGAAAATAATCAGTATTCATACAGTATGTTATCTGAGACAATGACAGAACTAACATTAACATGACAATATGCAAACATTATCCGAGTGAATGCGAGTCTGTGGAGATACCTTAGTTTACACACTCCATTGTGTACTCAGGAGTAGATCATTTGAGCTAATTCCTAAGCAAATCACTATATCGCAACGACCGTGGCTACGCAAACAGCCATGAGTCAATCACTTATTCCCTAAGAGCATCTTGTTGTTTTAGTGGCCACATTCAAGCACAAGGGCCTCTAACTCCTAAGTAAACTCTCATGCAGATAATTGACTTGTAGTCGAATACCTCTGTTTGTTCCCGGCCCGTCTCCGGGTGACCGAGACCAGGCGCTGAGTCACAAGAGAGGGCCTTTTGTTTTGTGGTTGGCCGTCTTCGGTCCAATAATGCCCCCTATGAAAGGAGCGGTCTCTTCTCTTTGGCCCCGGCCTCCCCCATGCAGCCCCCCCATGCAGCCCCCCCATTAAGCCGGGCTGACACAATGGGAGCGGTGGTGGGGACGAGAGCTCCCATGGAGAGCTTGCTCTTCACTGGTCTGTGTGTTTATTTAAGCAGGAAGAGAGGAAGCATCTTCTCTAGAGGAAGAGTGGTGGAGGGGTGGATCTCCATCAATAGGACTGGAGGTCAGCTGTTCCCAGGCCAGAGACACTAAGGGACACACATATTGATCTGACAGTAGTGTAGGAAAGGCCTACTGATCCTAGATCAGCTGCACTGACTCAATGATTCAATAGTTATAAAAAGTGGTTGGTCAGAGCTCTGCTGGTCTCTAAGACTCCACAGTTTCCCATTTTAGACATGCAGGACTACAACCCCCTATTATGTGTACCTACGTAATCAATGCCCTGCACCCACACGACGACGGCAACCCCTGACCCTCCATCTTTAATATGGAATGGCGGGTGCCTTCCCTGCAAGAATTTATAAAGTAAACGATTCTCCTAGCTCCTGCCTGTAATTGCACTCTCCCCTTCCTAATAGAGGTGGTGTGCAGCAGGAGAGAGAGAGGGGGGGGGACAAAGGACAGTTAATTTGTGATTTCCTCCGCTCATTTGAAGGCAAATTAAGTGTCAAGCAGCTAATACAGAGCATATTTCATTTTATGAGCTTTTAATTTAATTCTGTCAGCCTCATATCGCCCAGTGCTGTTAGCGTAGCCTAACGCTCCTTCGTTCCTCCCTCGTCTGCGGCACCAGGCCATAAATAAACATGTTTCAATTATACCCATCACAATAATAGGATAGGATTCTGTTCATTTGCGACGTCGGTTAGACGGCAGAACATATCATGGGAAAATGAGCCGGCGGTGGCAGCTTGTTTTTCTACCGGACACAGTCCTAGCGTTAGAATTAGCGCTGTTAGCGTTAGCGCGGCAGCTAGCGTTAGCGAGGCTGGATTGATTGTACCGCCGCAGGGCCAGACCCACTGTAATTACCAGCTATAATGAGAGCCCTGCATGGGGAAGTAATGGCAATAATACTCTACTGTGTACTTAGCCATATCTTTAAGAGGGCTAATAACGATTCATTCTGCTCACTAAGGAGAGCTTGTCTTAAAACAATTCAATATTTCTCTCTGAAATCCCCCCCACCTGTCCCCCTGGTCCCTGAAGGACCATGCCTGTTCTCTCTGTGTACAAGACCACTGACTGCATTGTTGGGGGTGACTGGATCAAAATGCTTTATAAGAAATTCCTTTATAAGAAATTCTTAAAAACACTGTGCATGAGACCAAATTGCCAGATGTATGGTTCCAAAACAATACTGAGTACGTTACAGTCCAAATCTGAAGCAAAACTACAGTAGCCTACATAACTCTGTCATCTGTAGATGGACTATACAGACCGTAAACTTAACTTCAATAGCATGTAACACTGTTGCCTACTCTAAAAAGCAGCAAAAGTAATGACATTGTGAGCGGAGGAGCGGAGGTTCCGATTTGAAAGGGACATGTGTAACTCGGTAATGCGTGTACTAGTACCCAAGTCAATTTGAATAAGACCGTCCTCTAAACAACTGACTTGTAATAATGAAAAATGGGGCCTTTCAGCACGGCGTGTCGTATTAAGCAGCAATACAAGTGGATAAACAGGCGGTAAGTACAGCGGCGACCATGCCTCCACTGACTGGTTGAGCAAACGAAGCGCCCAGCCAGATAACTCCCGTCTGGACAGAGAGCGAGTGACTGAACACGTTTGTTCGGTGCAGCGCAACTTCTCTTCTCTTCCCCCCCTAATTTAATTCAGTGGGTTCCATGTCTCCRACTTCCCCCTAACCTGTGCTCCAGATCTCTCCAAAGCGCCTTTGACTGATAACAAGCACGACTGTTTGTTTGAGCCGTGTTGGCAGCGCGTGTTCTCCCCATTATCTCCACATAAGCTAAATGCTAAATTATATTTGGTATTTTGTTTGCGCTGACACAGGGCATCAATCATCAACTCTTTTTTATTTCCTCACCTCTCCCTCTCTCCTTACCTCAGGGAGAGAGGGAGAGGGGTTGAATGGGGGGGGACATAAAAAATTCATTACGCTTAGTGGCACATCGGCAAGGGAGAGATATGACTCCCGAGCACGAGGGCGGGTGAGGGTGGAGGGGGGGAGTTGATAATGATGAAGAATATAAAACATAATGCTGCCCCATCCAATTTGTCCCCGTCGCGCACTGATCGCTTCCTTCCTGTCTCCGGGTTAGAATGTAGCGCCGCAAGGGCAACAGAACATCCACTGCTAGTCCTCACTGTTCAGGCAGAACAGAGGGAGAAAGCGGTAGAAGAAAAGACAGAGAAAGAGAGGGGAGAAGGAGGAAGAGAAGTGAATGAGAGTGAGAAGAGAGAGGGCTAGTGTGGTGTGTGTGTGTGTGTGTGTTGTTGTGTGTGTGTGTGTGTGTGTGTGTGGTGTGTGTGTGTTGTGTGTGTGTGTGTGTGTGTGTGTGTGTGTGTGGCGCGCGCCGCACAGAAACTGAGGAATCCCCTAGTACAGAGCACATTTGATGTGTAGCTGCTGACCTGGCCAACCAACGTCAGTGAAACCTTAGGAGAAATATGGGAATGGGAGACTCAACCCATACATATTCCTCTGCTTAATGCACTTACTTATGTGTGATCATGTATGTGGTGTGTGTGTTGTGGCGGGGGGGGGGTGTATACATGGTACAGTGCGTGTCAGAAAATGTGTGTGTGAAGGTGTGTATGTCAGTACAATTATTTGTGTGTCAGTAGGTGTGCATGTCAGTAGAGTTTCTCGTGTATCAGTGAAGGTGTGTATGTCAGGTTGAGGTTGCATCGTCTCGTCTTGACAAGGCTTGATCACTGTGCTTATGAGAATCACACGCCCGGTGTTCTCGTCTCCATGTTCTGACACGTGTTATTGCCTGTCTCTGACATGTGGATCATGTTGCTGCCAGACAGGGCCCGTGGCCTTTGATCTGGGGAGCACAGAGCATCTCTGAGGAGGATGCAACACTCCAGAGAAAAACAGGAGAAACATATTTATATTGTCATTACCACTACTTTGAGTTGATACTGATACCAATGATATGATACTGATATCCAAAAGACTTCTCAGTAGACCTGACAAACTCCTATGCATTATTTTCTGTTGAGAAGAAGTGTCTCGGTGTGTGTGTGGTTCATGTAGGAGGGGTTGTGTGTGTGTGTGTGTGTGTGTGTGTGGTGTGTGTGTGTGTGTGTGTGTGTGTGTGTGTGTGTGTGTGTGTGTGTGTGTGTGTGTGTGTGTGTGTGTGTGTGTGTGTGTGTGTGTGTTGTGTGTGTGTGTGTGGTGTGTGTGTGTGTGTGTGTGTGTACAGTCTGTGACACTCACACGTGCAGCGGGGGAACAGGGGACGGCTCGTAGATGTAGCGTCCCTGGGCGTGTCTGTCATCGATGGGCACCGGCGGATGGAAGGCAGGAAAGAACTGTGGCGGGGCTGCATAGGGGTAAGAGAGAAAGAGAGAAAGACAAGGGGACAAATAGAAAAAAAAGAGCGTTAAACAGACCATCAGCTTTAAAGCACATATCTCTTTACCAACCATTGAATCATGGTTGCATGTATTGACTCAATGTGTTTTTATGGGCATTCCTAAGTAATGTGCTTCTTCAGCCGGTCTAAGGGCAGAGTAATGAAAAGCAGTGGTTGATGGCTATCTTTCAGGAGGCCCTGCCCAAATGAGACCTCATTAAAAACAACTGAACTAAAAAGCCTCACTGCCTTGGAATGTTCACTAGGAAGTCCACCTAAAACAACTCAGGGATATAACTCAAAATAAACCGAGACACAAATTAACTGCAAGGGGACGGCGCCATTTTTCTTTTTCTTGCTGTAAGGCGGCTGATCAGGCATAAATACACTTTTTACACAAAGACTAACACTGAGGAACAACCACTGAGGGAATTGGGAGAAAAATGGAGGATGCGTTTGGAAGCAGGGAAATGATTCGTCACAACTGTCTGAAAGAAGTGGGAGGCTGTCTAATTCCTCATATAAAACATTWAAACATTTGCATAATATCAGCTCCCAAGCACTTGGCTATTTTTACCCCGAGAGAGAAGCTGCTGAATTTTCAGGGMCTGGAAACATACAACTACAGAAGTTCAAGTATCCCCACCTCAATTGCACCCTCTATCCCAGGGTTCCCCAAATGGCGCCCCCCGCAGGTGATTTTATTTGGCCGCACAAGTTTTCAGAACAAAAAATAAATAACAAATGCACTACTGGTCAAAAGTTTCAGAACACCTACTCATTCAAGTGTTTTTCTTTATTTGTACTATTTTCTACATTGAAGAATAATAGTGAAGACYTCACAACTATTAAATAACACATATGGAATCATGTAGTAACCAGAAAAGTGTTAAACAAATCAKAATATATTTTATATTTGAGATTCTTTGTTGACAGCTTTGCACAGTRTTGGCATTCTCTCARCCAGCTTCATGACGGAGTCACCTGGAATGCATTTCAATTAACAGGTGTGCCTTCCTCAAAGTTAATTTGTGGAATTTCTTTCTTTCTTAATACGTTTGAGCCAATCAATTGTGTTGTGACAATGTAGGGGGGGTATATATGGTAAAAGACCAAGTCCATATTATGACAAGAACCGCTCAAATACGCAAAGAGAAACGACAGTCCATCATTACTTTAAGACATGAAGGTCAGTCAATACAGAAAATGTKAAGAACTTTGAAAGTTTCTTCAAGTGCAGTCGCAAAAACCATCAAGCACTATGATGAAACTGACTCTCATGAGGACCGCCACAGGAATGGAAGACCCAGAGTTACCTCTGCTGCAGAGGAAAAGTTCATTAAAGTTACCGGCCTCAGAAATTGCAGACCAAATAAATGCTTCACAGAGTTCAAGTAACAGACACAACTCAACATCAACTGTTCAGAGGAGACTGTGTGAATCAGGCCTTCGTGGTCAAATTACTGCAAAGAAATCACTACTAAAAGACACCAATAAGAAGCAGAGACTTGCTTGGGCCAAGAAACACGAGCAATGGACATTAGACCGGTGGAAATTTGTCCTTTGGTTTGGAGTRCAAATGGGAGATTATTGGTTCCAACCGCCYTGTCTTTGTGAGACGCAGTGTGGGTGAACGGATGATCTCCGCATGTGTATTWCCCACCGTAAAGAATGGAGGAAGAGGTGTTATGGTGCTGGGGTGCTTTGCTGGTGACACTGTGATTTATTTAGAATTCAAGGCACACTTAACCAGCATGGCTACCACAGCATTTTGCAGCGTTACGRCTGCTCATCTGGTTTGGGCTTAGTGGGACTATCATTTGTTTTTCAACAGGACAATGACCCAACACACCTGCAGGCTGTGTACTGGCTATTTTACCAAGAAGGAGAGTGATGGAGTGCTGCATCAGATGACCTGGCTTCCACAATCCACTGACCTCAACCAAATTGAGATGGTTTGGGATGAGTCGGACCGTAGAGCGAAGGAAAAGCAGCCAACAAGTGCTCAGCATATGTGACCCGATTCAGGAAACTAGGCGTATGTCACAAGTCACGAGTTCACAGGAGAGCCCTTTGAATGTTAAACATTTTGGCGGAAATGCCTTCTCGAACATGTGATCTTTTATGTGCTTTAATAACAAACTTGTATGCCATTTGTAAATATGAATAAAATTGTTAAATTACGAGCCTTGTTGGTTAAGCCACAGGAAAAGACAGTAACCTTCCCACTAGCCATGATTGGCTGAGATAATTAGTGTGTTGGACATGCTGAGAGAGGAGTTCGGATTGGTCTGCCATATAGAAGGCTTCTGTCTTTTTGAGCTCATCAGTCTGTGTTGGTAATCCTGTCGAACAAAGCTTTTTTTATGTACTGTGTAGTGGAGCTGCATAAGTGTTGCTCTCCACTTTCCGGAGGATCAAGTTTTGAAATCAGTGGAATTGGAGTATGATAGCTAAAGAGATGGAGAAAACACCAGTCACCAGATTACATCTTCAAACTAAGGGCAACTGTGGTACGGCATTCCTGACAGGTCGACGTGTCCATCATGCATGATGATGTATACAGGTAAGATAGCTAGCAACATTTTCAGATATTACATGTTTCTATTTTGACAGAAAGTGGTTTCATTTCAAGCTAAAGTGTACTGTTAGCTAGCTAGCTAACATTCGCTGGCTGGCTCCCTAGCTGATGTTAAAATTTGTTTCCCAGAGCCGTTTGCTTTTCTAGTTAGAGCCTAATGTTAGCTAGCTAACATTGAACCTGGTTGGTTAGCTCCCAGCACTGTGGCATTGTTGGCACTGTTCATTGTTGTTTAACTAGATAACGTTAGCTGGCTGGCTTGTTAGCTAACGATACGTGWTGTGTGTACAACACCCGTTGAACATGGCCGGTGTCAGTAAACGTTTGCAAAAAAAAGAGTAATGCAATAGTTGCCAGCAGAGCTGGTTAGGCTGTTTTCATGTTATTCAGAGGTAAACAAATCATCGTCAAGTGTGCGCTCCGACGCTGAATGATTGTAGACAAAAAAAGAGCTCTTCACTAGATACCAAAACATTCAAAGGCCATTTTCTCAAAAGTGAGTTTACAAGTTGATCAACTTTCAAAGCAGAATTACTTTCCCATTGTTCCTCAAATGCAGTGTATGATATACCATTTTGTAGCTCTGAGTCTCTACTTTTATCCAATGTYAAAAACACKATTTAAAATTTTGCTACGTAAGACCGAATCCAGGTGGTGAGTCACATATGTGCGAACTCCTTCAAGACTGTTGGAAAAGGATTCCAGGTGAAGCTGGTTGAGAGAACGCTAAGAGTGTGCAAATCTGTCATCAAGGCAAAGTGTGGCTATTTGAAGAATATAAAATATAAAATGTATTTTGATTTGTTTAAAACTTTTTTGGTTACTACATGATTCCACATGTGCTATTTCATAGCTTTGATGTCTTCACTATTATTCTACAATGTAGAAAATAGTAAAAAATAAAGAAAAACCCTTGAATGAGTAGGTGTTTAAAACATTTGACCGGTAGTGTATATTTTTGGGGGGATATAAAAGACTGTAAAAACACCAGAAAATCAGCTCCAAGTGATTTTAATTTTGGAAATCTGTTCCAAAGTATTCCCATTCTTAATAAAGAGATACTGTATATGTGATTGTATACAAATGTAAGCAAGGTTTGAAATTATTATGTTTTAGTCAAATATTATATCTGTTTGTACTTCTTGTAGCCAATTTGCAGTCTACAAATGATTTGTAATTATGTTCCGACCCCCTGACCATCTGCTCAAGAAGATGTCGMCCCGSCMCTGAATCTAGTTGATGAMCCCTGCTCTATCCTATGGTATATAATCCCTCGAGCTAGCGCTGGAATGTTGTGTTTTGAATACATCATACTGTATGTCCATTGTAGGACAAGTTCAAACATGGGCTATGTCTATGTGAGTGCATCTTGCCCATACTACCCGAGGGGCTACTTGAAACCCTACCCTTTTAAAAGTGGAAGGGATTAAATCACACACGCACATACACTACCATTCAAAAGTTTGGGGTCACTGAGAAATGTCCTTGTTTTTGAAAGAAAAGCACATTTTTTGTCCAATAAAATAACATAAAATTGATCAGAAATACAGTGTAGACATTGTTAATGTTGTAAATGACTGTTGTAGCTGGAAACGGCAGATTTTTAATGGAATATATACATTATATACACTGTGTTCTTTTGCCTATCTTAATATTTWCWTTTTTTTGGGCCAGTCTGAGATATGGCTTTGCAACTCTGCCTAGAAGGCCAACATCCCGGAGTCGCCTCTTCACTGTTGACGTTGAAACTGGCAATTTCTTGGCAATTTCTCGCATGTAATAGCCTTAATTTCTCAGAACAAGAATAGACTGACGAGTTTCAGAAGAAAGTGCTTTGTTTCTGGCCATTTTGAGCCTGAAGTCGAACCTACAAATGCTGATGCTCCAGATACTCAGCTAGTCTAAAGAAGGTCWGTTTWATTGCTTCTTTATTCAGAACAACAATTTTCAGCTGTGTTAACATAATTGCAAAAGGGTTTTCTGATGATCAATTAGCCTTTTAAAATGATAAACTTGGATTAGCTAACACAACGTGCCATTGGAACACAGGAGTGATGGTTTCTGATAATGGGCCTCTTAATGCCTATGTAGATATTCCATAAACAATCTGCCATTTCCAGCTACAGTAGTCATTTACAACATTAACAATGTCTAAACTGTATTTCTGATCAATTTGATGTTATTTTAATGGACAAAAAATGAGCTTTTCTTAAAAAAAAAAATGAAATTTCTAAGTGACCCCAAACTTTTGAATGGTAGTGTACATGAACACAGAAACACACACACACACACGAGTCACATCATAATAAAAAAGCCTGTCTGCAGACCTGTACGCAGTGAGTCTTTATCTGTGAGCAGGCGCCTGAACTGGCAGAACACAGTCAAACAGGGAGGGGAGGAGGGCGCTTCGTGATAGGATGTGTTTTTAGTGTGTAAACATCTGGCGCCCGTGTGCCAGCAGGAGGATGGGCAGGCAGCCAGGGGAGTGGTGCCCAACAGCTGGATTTAGTTGTGCCCCCTMGTCAATGCCAAACACAGGGCCCACTGCTGGGCAACAACACCGAGAGGTTTACCCCCCRTGGCCCCGTCAGACCTGCTGTTCTACCTCAACAATCACTACTTTGACACTATCTACCCTTAACAATCACTACCTAAACACTACCTCAACACACACTACCTCAACACTCCTTATTAATACATGACTTACAGCTTGGCTACCTGCCCTGCCCCTGCTCAACCAACAGGGCACAACTCAGACAGGCCTTGTTTAGTGGAATTGCAGGGCTTGCATGTCTTAAAAGAGAAATGTGTTGAGTTGCTTTACGTTTCATGTAAGCAGACAGCCATAAATCAGATGCATCCTGGTGAATAGATTAGGAATGTTTTCTATGATTGCACACCAGTTATAATAATAAATAATGGCTTGCATTGTAAAGCAAGAGTATATAATGATCTTAACATGTCTTAACATGTCTTAACATGTCTTAACATGTCTTAACATGGAAAAGGATACTTTGATCACAAGGCTCAAAACACATGCTATGGAACAAGTCTGTAATAGTCAAAAAAAACTTTCCATTGTATTACGCAAATGTGAAAAATCATTTGAAATGAACTTGTTTTTGTAAGAAAGACAAGAAAGCAAAGAGACATGCTAGCTAGAATACCTACTGTAGCAGCACTCTGGCACTGTGTTTGACCTCTGAGTATCTGTCTCTTTGATCGCTTCCTTCTGATGACTCATGTTTGGCCTGGTCTTCTCTGAACGAGAGGAGGTAAAAGGGTGGAATCTGCTATCACTTGTGTTTACCTAACAACTCTTAGCTCCGATGCACTAAGCAGTATAGGTTTGCTAGGGTCTCTAAGCCATATCCTTGACCACTCCAGTCAAACCCTGGGCTGTAACTTCAACCCGTGAGGCAYGAGAGAGGTCTAGGGAGGGTCTACAGAGATTTCAGACTGCAGAACCTCTACTTCGTTGATCTCTCCTCCACCCCTCCTCCAGACTGAATGCATGCTACAGCTCCTCTTACACCACCTCCCTTCTCACCTCCCCCATCCTCCCTCACCTCCTCCCCCTTCACCTCCCCCACCTCCTCCTTCACTACATCCGCCGCTCTACTCTAGATTACCCAGATCCCCCCTCTGTTTATCCCTCTGGAGCGGCTCACTCAACACACCCCAGTCCCTCCCCCTGCTTCTTCTCCTCTTTCCTCCCCCCTTCATCGGTCTCCTCTCCTCCCGCCCTCCCCTCTGGTGTCAGTCCACACTCCTCCTTCGCCTCAGCCCTCAGCAGTCGATTAGGGGAGCTGGTTTATTTGAATCCCTGTCTGAAGTTTACTTTAGCAGGGCCTCTATCTAAATAGGCTCTGCCACCTCTTTTACGCCATGCCACACTACCTCCATTAGGCAGGCTAACAGCCTTGTGTGCCACTTGAGGGAATGTATGCAGTGCCGAGAACAAGGGAAGATAGATAGAAAGAGAGAGGGAGGGAGAAGATAGAGCCCGTAGAGAGAGAGAGAGAGAGAGAAGAGAGAGAGAGAGAGAGAGAGAGAGAGAGAGAGAGAGAGAGAGGGAGAGAGAGAGAGAGAGAGAGGAGGAGAGAGAGAGAGAGAGAAGAGAGAGAGAGAGACGAGAGAGAGGAGAGAGAGAGAGAGAGAGAGAGAGAGAGAGAGAGAGAGAGAGAGAGAGAGAGAGAGAGAGAGAGAGAGAGAGAGAGAGAGAGAGAGAGAGAGCTCCATCCCACAATCCATCACCACTGTCTCCTGTGGGGACTACTTGGTTGCCTGGGAGTAAATTGCCCCTGCATGTATTCAGGGGCCTCTTTAGAATACAGACACAGCTGGGAGAGTTAATGCGCGTGTCACAGCTTTTAGCGTCCCCTTCGCTGCTGCCACAACGCCACTGTATGGACTAGCCTTCCATAGGAGAGAGTGTAATGTGTATGCATTTGCCCCAACTGCACAGAGGTCCTATAACCGCCCATGGCAATGTGAGTATGATTAAGTAAACCATTATAGGGTAAAGCAGAACTCTGCATCCAAAATGGCACCTTATTCCCTATTTAGTGCACTAGTTTTTGCCCAGGGCACATAGGGTGGTCAAAAGTAGTGCACCATATAGGGAATAGTGTGCCATTTGAGACGCATTCTTTACTATACCAACCAAATACAATATGTCACTAACAGGCCAAAATCCTCAGAAATAATGGGCACAGTCTGGCAACTTTTGCTTTGGGGGAAAAGAAATTATCAAAATGTATCAATTTGAGTACATTTCCAAAACCGCAACTCAACAGCAATTCATCACTAACCAGTACCAAATAAGTCTCACATTCTTTTGAAGTATTTTAATGACCCTGCATAACTTTGCATAAGAGCAGTATTAATTTTTCGCTTCATATTTTTTAGGGACGGAACTCATTAAGACGTGATTACAAATGGGTGTGTAATGAAAGGACAATTAGTTGGCCACTTTGACCAGACTCATTAGTTGTAATTCTAACACAAACACACTGTTACTGAGGACCAAAAGCCTACTGCTTCCCCTTCATTAAGAAGAGGATGATAATTACTTTGTCTTTTATTGGACACATAAAAGGGTTTTTAAAGAGGAGGGGGATTGAGAGAATAAAGCCTAAAGCAGATTATTCTAGTGGTTTCTTATTAGTTAATGTATTCCCTTAATGTAAGGTCTAGTAAGGTCTAGAGTATGGCTATAGTTTGTGTGTTGCCGCGCTTGAAAATAATCTGAATAGTCAACCATACTCTCACCGAATGTAAACCGCAATTTCACATAAACAATGTCTCCCGTGTTACCTCTTCAGAAGGTTGACGACTTGTCATAAGGGGAGATTCCTCCTGTCCCGTACTGACTGCTCCCGGCTCTCCTCCAGCGCTGTGTCTGCGTCCCGAATGGCGCCCCTGAGTCGCGCCCCCCAAATGCCTCCCTATTCCCTACATAGTGCACTACTTTTGACCAGGGCACTAAATAGGGGAAAGGGAGCCCATTGGGACGCGCACACTGTGTCATCTGCAGCCTGACACTGAGGAAGAACAGTCATCCAGAACCCACTGAGCTTCTCCTCTGCGCCTCGAAGTTCTGGTGCAATGGCACAAAGACGCAGTGACAGATTGTCATAACAGACTAAAGCGGAGTGGGAAAAGGGCTGCTGCCGGGGCCTGCTCTGCTCCACAGGTTTGTGAATGGGTAATGTGGAACATATGATGGCGGCGCTGGGCCTGCAGCACTGCCAAGTTTCATTACGCCACTTCTCTCCTCGCTCATGATCTCAACACTCAGGCACGCCGCCTTCACCGCTGCCCGGAGCCAGATGATGACTGACGAGGGAGTGGGAGAGCGCTGGCTTAGTTGAGCGCGTGAGAGATGCTCGTTGAGGGCGCGTGCGCGTGTATGACTGACTATGAGTAACGGCGCGTGTACGTGAATGAGTGAGCGTGTGTACGTCTACGTGACGTTAGATAACAAAACCCCCTCTGCGATCCCTACAATCCCCTCACCTTCTCTCAACTCCACAAACTGTGCGACARCGACCCTTCCCTCGCAAAACACCTCCACAGGATCAAGAATCACACCAGCACACCTGTGTCTCTGTTCGGCTACAACTGTTCACATGAAGGGAACCCCATGCGGACTGTGTCAATATCACGAGGAGTGTGTGTGATGTTGGAGGTTGTTTTTTGGGATGGAGGGCAGCGGAACGTCCCCATCGCCTCCAGATCAATCCCTCGCCCCCTGCACCACTGCTCTAGTTGTTTGCTTGTGTTTGCTTACACTGAGACCTCAAGCTGTTTTCAACATGTAAATAACACATTCCGGGACTGTTCGGCTAAGCTCAGTGGGAGTTCCTGTTGACTTTTGGAGCGTTTTGCTGAATTACTGTCCCAGATTGTTGCACGTCTAATGGGCTAATTACCGCTGTATAAATTAGCCTAATGCTCTCGCTGTGCTGAGGCTCTCTGCAGTACTGTACGAGGTGTGTGAGCGGCCTAGACTCAGCAAAACAGCTAGTGTGCGTGTGGGTGTGTTTTCGTGGGTGTGCATGTGTGTTTGACTGGGGAGAAAACAGATCCTTTACTCAGCAAAGACTAACTGTGAGAGAGAAGACAAGGCAAGAGGGTAGAGGTTAAATAAAAGAAGTGTGTTTAAAGTGTTGGCTTGCCAATCTCTCTGCCATTCATCATCGAGAGAAACGTTGGCAGATTGCACTTTCTCCTTTCCCAGTAAATCAATACACTTCTCTTCTTCCGCTCTCTCTACCTCCTTTTTCTCTCGCTGTCTCCCTCTCTCTCTCTCAAAGAAGCAAAGAACGTTCTAGTTTACACTGCATAAGTCACTCTGTGCAGGATCTTTTGGCGTTGTGCCTATGCATTGCTGACAGTTCCTTACATACTGGGGCATATACTGTAGATGATTTAAACCAATCAGGAAGCAGGATAGAGATGAGGGTTGAGATTAGGCAGTGAATATGTTTGGTCAAAGCAATTTACCCTCCCTTATTCCCCTTACCCCCGTACTCCTTTACCCCCTACCCCCATACTCCTCTTACCCCCTACCCCCGTACTCCTCTTACCCCATACCACCTACCCCCGTACTTCTCTTACCCCCTACCCCCGTACTCCTGTTAACCCACCCCAAATAGCATAATGGAAGTCCTGCATCGGCAAGACATTTACCAAGTGGAGTCAATCTTAGCAAATTGCGCTCCCAGCGAGGGCCCTCGCTTTGTCTCAGAGTGGAGCTACACACGTACCACTCTCCATGAACTGTACCCCTACACCAGCTCCCCTGACATACCTTCCCCCCTTCTTTCCCTCCCTCCTTCTCTCCCTCCATGCCAGCACAGAGCAGCAGAGTAGAAGTTGAGACTATTTTGTGGGGTCCTCTGCAGAGAGCCAATCTATCTACTGCATTTGGTGAATTCCTACAGATTGGCCTAAAATGCGGGGGGGGGGGGGCAGAACAAAGCGCATTGCGTCGGTTCGCCCTCCTCTCTCCTCCCCTTTCCTCCTCCTTCCCCCCCCTCCCCCCCCCACCGGGTAGAGATTACACTGCACTAACTCCTGTCCTCTCTCTCTGCCCTCTCTCTCTCTCTCTCTCTCACTCCCTCTTCATCTCCATCTCTCTCCCGCTCTCTTCTCTCCCCTCTCTCCTCTCTCTCTCTCTCTCTCCCTCCTCTCTCTCTCCCTCTCTTCTCTCCCTCTTCTCTCTCTCTCTCTCTTCTCTCTCCCATCCTTCCTCTCCTCTCTCCTCTCTCTCCCGCTCTCTCTCTGGCCCCTCTCTCTCTCTCTCTCTCTCTCTCTCTCTCTCTCTCTCTTCTCTCACTCCTCTCCTCTCCCATCTCTCCCATCTCTCTCCTCCTGCCCCTCTCTCTGCCTATGTTGCCTCCGGTCCCCTGTCCCCGAGCAGCCAGGTCCAAAAAATGATACATCTCGCGGTGGAAAGGAAATGACTTAAACCTCAGGTTAACTACAACAGGCCATGCCTATACGCATATTGGGTTTTATTCCCAATGTGATTTATGGTGGTTCGAGACTATCCTATTTTCAGATCTGTGTTGTTTTTAAGGCCCATGTTTAAGTATTTTAACCCCAGTGAATAAATAAAGAGGAACATTTTTGGGCCAGACCGTTCACTAAAACATCTATTTTAAGCATAGCTAATGTATGGTGTATATAGTATATCGCACCAATACAGTATATGATTAAATAAAGTCCACCACACACTACCTCTGCAATTAATCAACAAAACTCTTTGAGTGTCCGTAATGTCATGAATTTTACTTGTGATTCAACTTGAAATGTGTTACTGTGTGTGTATGCTAATATCCATGTATTTAAGTGTCTTTCGTGCCATGTGGATATCAGTAAAAAACTTGAACTTGAAAATAAGATAGACAAGATGTAATTTTTTGTCCATTAGTGCAGAGAGATGAACCAAAATTTTGTAAATAACTTATTGACCCAACATCAGTTCATTATTTGAATTCCATTTCGGTCAGGTTTTTTTCTGTGAGCTCACATGCGCACATTGTGCAGTTTCTCTGTAGATAAATCAGATCAAGCCCATACTGTGCGATGTAGTAATGAGTTTGTAGTTCCAACAGGCCAATATCTACATAGTTTAGCGCAGAAAACATGGTAATTAACTACAATGACCATAATCAATACCCAGGCCTAGGTGTGAGGAGACATATTGTATTCTACAATCATATGATGGAGGAGGACTAAAAATGCTTTTCAGTCTCACTGACTCACCAATGATCCGCAGCTTATACTCGCTGGTGATGGCATATGAGAGAGAGAGAGAGAGAGAGAGAGGAGAGAGAAGGAGAGAAGAGAGAGAGAGAGAGAGAGAGAGAGAGAGAGAGAGAGGAGAGAGAAGGAGAGAGAGAGAGAGAGAGAGAGAGAAGCGCATAAGGCCTCTCTCTCTCTCTCTCTCTCTGCTCTCTCTCCTCTCTCATCTCTCTCTCTCTCTCTCTCTCTCTCTCTCTCTCTCGTTTTACTTTGTAAAACAATATTTGGAAGTTGATAAAATAGTTTAGTAGCCTACAGCTGAAAGATTATTAGAGTCTTCTCTTTTCAGCAGGAGACATTTGCTTTCCAACCTGTGTTTTCCCGCGATTGTAAACTATTTGAAATATTGCGAAAGGCCAGTTTTGTCTGCATGCTGTTTGTTGACTGACATARTTGCTGCGCGTTCCCGACTGCAGGCTATGCCTTGTTATTGTGTTACACACTACAGCTAGGCTATTTTTAAAAGAAGCTATTTATCCTCTGTGGCAAAATGTTAGGCTTTCTCATGGTGTAGTAGGCTATTCTGAATTATTTCATTTCTTTCTGAACAGACAGCAGTAACTCCCGAGTGGCGCAGCGGACCAAGGCACAGTGCTAGAGGCGTCACTACAGACCCTGGTTAGATTCCAAGCTGTATCACAACCAGCCGTGATTGGGAGTCCCATAGGGCGGCGCACAATTGGCCCAGCGTCGTCCGSGTTTGGGTTTGGTCGGGGTAGGCCGTCATTGTAAATAAGAACTTGCTAACTGACTTGCCTAGTTAAATAATGGTTAAATAAGAAAAAAGAAACTCTAACTTTGGCAAATTTATTTACATTTATCAGACATGCTGCAYCTCCTCCAGAAGCGTTCGCGTGGCTCTATAAGGAAATAAATGATGAAGTGCAATGCTGAAGAGATGAGAGTTTGAGGGGGGGTTGTGTTTTGATTGTGTTTATTCAAATTTTACATTGCAAAAAGTGACATTTATATTTAATGCCATGAGAGGTACCGGATCCGGCCAAATAGATTCCGGAAGGAAACAGTCCAAAACTGAGCCGGATCCTGTTCCGGCTCCTGCCTATAGCCCCCATATCTCCACAGTGCAGCTCCACCGTGGGCCCCACGGCAGGTCATATTGGGGCTGACCCAGCATGACAGCGTGTATGAGAGTAACCCTGCCTGACTCTGTGAGAGTCAGTGACTGTGAGGCTAATAACACACAGACCGGGTACGGCAGGGGAAAGAGGGACCTCAATTCTAACCCACGCAGAGTGAGGCTAGCTAGTGAGCAGGGTTGGGATTCAACAAGGCTTTGGTCAGCGTGACTGGTCACTGTGGCCCGGGGCATTCAAGTTGATATCCACATGTTATGAAAGAACAGACAGCGTAGGAAATAGCATAAGTGGCTCAAAAAATGAACTAGTAACTAAACTATACTTTTATCTATTCATTTATTACACATGTGATATTTAAGATTCATGATTCAAGAATGTAATACTTTAGTAACATAAAAATAAAAAAAAATTGGTAGGAATTTGATTTAGTGCGTCTCGTTAATGTAGTGCACCTGCATGTTGCAGACACAGTCTACATATTTTCAATTATGAGTGTCTACTCTCTTAGAAAAAAGCGCTCCAAGAGGGTTCTTTGGCTGTCCCCATAGGAAAATCATTTATTTCATGTTTTTATTTATTTTTCCTACGGGGACATCACCTTTTCTTTTAAGATTGTAATTGAGGAAACGGTGGGTCACARCACGCGGTGTAGAGCAGAGAGAAACCCAGGGCCGTGTGCCAAATGGCACCATATTCCCTATTTAGTTTACTACTTTTGACCAGGGCTCTGGTCATAAGTAGTGCCCTATTTAGTAGATAGAGTGCCATTTGGGACGCAGCCCCAGTGTCACAGCAATCAGACAAATGACTCTCGGGTCTCAGGAGCAGACAGGGGTCGTCACCTCTGGCCAATTACAGCCCTCGCTCTTCCTCTCCGCACAGCAACACTCCCTCTGTAACTCTCTGACTCTCTTCATTTCTCCCTCTCACACACGCACTCTTCGYTCTTTCTCCGTCTCTCTCCCCATAGGCCGACATCTCTGTCTCTCTTACCTTCTCTATCGCTCATATTGTCCTCTTCCTCTTCCTTTCTTTCGCCCTRTTCCTCTCTTTCTCCCCCTTCTCTCTTTGTCTCTTACTCAAAGCGGGGCCTGATCTCTCCCCTCTCCCTCCTCCCAAAAACAAGGATAACTTGTAATCCATTTACTCCACCCCTGTCAACAAATTCCCCCCCAAAATAATCCTAAAAGACTTACAACCAGAGCTAGGTACTATCAAGGGAACGGAGGGCGAGAGAGAGGAGAGAGAATACACATGGGGCAGGGAAGGAGTGATAGCACTGAGACAGAGAAAAGAAAAGGAGAGCAGAACATACAGTACTGTACACAGGGGAGCGAGGAAGGGTAGAAGAGAGGAGAGAGGAGTAGAACTTGGTGTCACAGTGATTTTTTGGGGGTCTTTTGTCACGCAGGTGGCGCCTCTGGGGGTCCCTATGGCCTCGGTGACTGTGGCTGACAGACAAACGGGGCACCGTGTAAAACCTTAAAGAGGATTAACCCTGCCGGAGTGATTTAATGAGACCTGAACGTGGCGGGCACCGGAGAGCCCCGCTGATTGAACCGGGCCAGAGAGGCAGAGAGTCTGGCTCCCAGCGGCCCGACAGGCCCCAGCCGCACCGCTCAGCCTGCTCACACTGAGCCACATCAAAGCCGCCCCGGCTGGGGGAGTCGAGCTGAGGAGAGAAGGGGGGAGAGAGACGAGGAAGGAGAGGGGGAGGGCTGGACGGAGGAATCCCTTATCTCCTCCTGAGAGGATGCTGCTCTGTGGAGTGAGATTGTCTGGAACTGCCACCTGTCCCAGCCATCTTTGAAGGAAACACTAAGCCTGACCTCCTCGAGCTCCCATTCCTTTATGTCTCTCTTCATTTTCTGCTTTGTTACACCCCCCCCCCCCCTCCTACTCCTCTCTCCTTCTCCAGTCTCACTCTCTTCTCACTGGCACTTCTTCTCACCCCCGTTTTTGCCCTTCCATCTCTCTTTCTGACTCTCCCTCTCTCTTTCTTCCTCTCTCCTGTCCTCCTCCTCTCTGTCGTCTCGCTCTTCTGTAAGTCTCTCCCCTGTGGTACAGACAAGAGGATGTACTGTCGTCTACTTATTTGCTCCAGCCTCAACAGAGGTAACAGAGCTGAGAGGAAACATGTTAATTACCCAGCATGCCTCAGCCCTCTCCTCCTGTAGAACAATAGGTACAGTCCGTCCTCAGGAGAGATGGAGAGATGAAAYGGAGGGAGGGAGGGAAGCGTTGGGGGGGTTGGTTGAAGGGATAAAGGTGCTAATCTTGTAGCTAACGCTATGAGAAAAGGGACACGAATCGCTGCTCTACAAGACCGGCGGTGAGATTTGCATAGAGTGAACAAACATATAGGRGGTCACGAAATTGAGTGTGACTCTCCCACTCCACACCAAGTGATTATCCCACTGCTGCCACTTCAGGAGGGAGAGAAGAGGAAGGCACAAGATGTCATGGTTTAAAAACCAGCAGGAGGAGGAAGAGAAAGACCCATGAGCCTCTATGTTGTCCGTACATGCGCTCACGTCTTTATGGTCTCTGCGTTGAAGACGCGGTATTGTTGTTTCTGGTGGTGTTAGTGCTGGTGGTGGCGTATCCTTACGGACAGTCCGAAAAACAAGTCTTCGTTTTAAAGCCTTCGCTACTTCAAAGCACGCCTATTGTTTTGGACATGTGATGCCTCTGTGTGTCTACCGACCGATTAGCCATTCCTCATTCGACGCTGGGGTCCAAAACACAGACAGATGTTGCAAGAACGATATCCAAAAATGCTGAATATTCATTTCTTAAATAAATATTTTTCATTTATTTTCCAGCCACTCCAAATTAATCTRGGCATTGTTAAAAAATGCAATTGTACGCACGTTCTTGGGCTCTGAGATATTAAGAGAAACCACAAGAAAGTCTGACCTTGCGTTCCTTAA
The DNA here is from genome assembly GCF_002910315.2 of Salvelinus sp. IW2-2015. NCBI lineage: Eukaryota > Metazoa > Chordata > Actinopteri > Salmoniformes > Salmonidae > Salvelinus > Salvelinus sp. IW2-2015. The sequence continues at coordinate 13,726,426 of NC_036867.1, forward strand.
CTACTTCAAACTTTGCCTAACCCCTTCAATCATCAAACGGCCTACAAACGGCACATGCATGCGAGAATATGGCCTATCTTACACTGCGAGATTCCTCTAATAAGCTGTATAAAAGAGGATCACGGGCGATTATCCCCGGTGCGTTGGACTGCGGGGCTAATTCAAGAGCTGCCCGGCCATGGTTCTCTTTCTTGATGAAAGGTGGTGGATTGAAGAGACTCCTTTCCATCGCCTGCAGGGCGCCCCCGGGCACCCCCCGGTTCCTCTCACCCCCCCTCCTTCTTGCCCCCCTGTGCCCCACTAGGGGGTTTCACCAGGACCGCCCGCCGCTCCAGAAGCCAATATTGAAACAATCACAAAGACTTGCCCTCGATCACCCTTGAAACGGGCACGTGTCTCCCCACGCTTCCTCGTGCTCCTCTGTAGTCTAATGTCTGTGGGGAGGAGAGCTTGAACCTGTGTCGCCAAGACTCGTGATGAGGAACCCAATGTGGAACCCAGAAAGTTGGCCTCTTTGAATGGGTTGTCAGAGAAAAAAWTATTATAAATGACTTTTTCCAGTTTTTTTCGTTTTCGTTTTTTTTCTGTGGCAGGAAAGCTTTCCTACAGTTCCTGTACGGCCTATATGTGTGACTCTGAATCAGAGAGTGCAGTAACGCAGTCATTAACTGTACAGAGCCTGGTCCATTGTGGTGCAGATCACATTGGGGTCTTGTGACAGCCAGCTCATTCACTTCAGTGGTCAGCTACTGCGCTTGAATATTGAGGCAGACAGACTGACATGGGCTGAGCCTTCGTCTCGCCTCGCCGTGCTACGGACCTGTAGACCTGAAATCTCCTCTGCAAAGCAGCCATGGAGGTTAACCTAACCCCTGTCTGGGGCTGGAGATCACCAGACCACTACCACTGCATAAACCCTGGGTCTGGTTGAGTGCTGGCTGGGCTCTCCTTCCCCTCTCCCAGTGCTCTGGGTCTTCACAATCCCAGGTAATGGGTCACTTCAGCCAGGGCTTTGACTACAAAGAGCAGGGTTACAGGGATACAGCCTGGCGGTATCCAGACGACGCACTACACCAGCCATAGATCTCTACTGTACTTCCACCTTGCTATTTGTTTTAGAAGCCCTGGTCTAAGAGGTCTCAGAGGTGAGACATGGACAAGGCTTTGGTGTGAGGATTACCAGCTGGAGGTGCTTGGCCTTGGATCCTGATTCCAGACAGCAGACTATTACGCTGATATGTTCCCTCTTCTACTTCAGCTATAAGAGTCTGTCTCGGTCCACACAATGACCTAGTCATCACAGACACACACGCAACCACCAAACAGCCTTGGTTGTTAAGCAACCAACCAACATACTTAAGGATTGTTTCAACAGCTTAGTGCTTTTCCTTCCCTCCCCAGTCGCCTTCCTTTGACAAAACATCTTCTGATGTTTCAATACTGTTTGGAATGGTACTGAACATAAGAAAGCCGACCATTGAAGAGGATACGCTTCACGATCCCGTAACGGGAACTGTTTTGACTGGCCGAGGAGGATGGGGGCGAACGAGTGTTTAAGAAAAAGACAAACACTTGAAGGAAGAAGAGGGATCCCGGAGGAGGGAGAGAGCGGAGCCGACGGACGGATCTCCAGCAAGTGTTCCACTGTTGCTGAGGCCCACTGACCCGCTAATCAGCCCACGATGTAAACAGATGTCGCTAGCGCCGCAGCCCGCCGCACTAACGTCCTCACAATACACACGTTCTCGTAATACAGAKATCTTTAAAAAAGAAAACAAGTCTCTCTCTCTTTCTTATTAATCCTCCTCCCCAATCCTTSCTCCTCCTTATCCAGGCGAAAGCCCCACGTATTAGTGTTGTGGTAAGCAGGATATGGACTCTTAGTGCTTACTCTCCAGTGTTTGCCCAAGAAAAGCGGCTAAGAAGCTAGGCATCACCGCGATTTAGCTAATGCACACAATAGGGCCTATTTTTCCTTAATGCCTCCTCCTTTATGTGGGCAAGTGGGTGTAAAGATGAGAGTAAACACAAACATCAGAGTCTTATAGGCCTCAGACAGGGGAGTGGGAGAGAGCACAGAAGGGGSTGCTTGAAAAGGAAAGATTTGCGAAGAGAAGCAGCGACCTCTAAAYAGAACACAAACTCCACTCCCCCTCCTCCGACCCCCAGTATCCACCCTCCTCTTCTTCTCAACACCCACCACAACGCGTATCACCACCACAGCTATGACCATGACGACCCGGCAGTCCAGGTGCGCTTGAGGCTGCAGGTGTTGGCGCGTTTAACCGCATTAAGCACTGACAGTACAACGGAGGGAAGAGTAATCGCATTTACCTGGTTGTCGGCCGCAGCCAGGCCGTGCGGCGCCCCGCGCTCTGCAAGCACAGCACAAAGACCCATGCTCCCCTCTCCATCACCCTCACAGGCACAACATACACCTGGGATACATTTAGGGAGGTGACAGTCAGTCAGAGACCCCAGGGGAGAGGGAGTGTTGGGGGCGTGGACCGTGGAAGTAGGTTTGGGAGGGGTTCAACCAAGCACAGGGTCAATGTTCTTCACACCTCTGGGGCTAGTGGTGGTGGTGGTGTGGCAGAGCCATGGGGCTCCGTGTTCAAAGGGGCTGGAGGCTGCTTTGGGGGGGGGGGGGTTCTTGCCCTTTCCTGACCCCCAGACTGAAGGCACCATGAGGGGCTGAGGTGGAGGCTCTGGAGCCTGGTCCTGGGTCTTGCCTGGGTCCAATCAGAGAGAATGGGACCGGGCCGACCGGCAGGCGCCTTCAGGGACACCTCGTGTTCCCCACACCTGGTACCAGAGGAAGCCATTTTACACAGCCCCCCGGCCTGCTCTCTTCTCTGACCTCTGGTCGTAATTCTTTCTGAACTGAGTCAGGGTCAGGGCACGTCCCAAGGACATCCATTTACTTTACACTCCACCCTCCGAGGAAAAAACGACTGTCTTCACATTTCAGCATGTACTCCAGTTGTACTTTTCTACTGAACMTCACTTGAACTTAGTCATCTCAATTCGGTAAAATAATTGCCTGTGTGCTAAAACATTGGGATGGAATTGATACTTTTATCAATTTCTGAGTCCAAGAAAGAGAGTGAGAGCGYGAGAGAGAGAAAGAAAGAGAGAGAAACAGAACGGGGGGGGCTATAGCACCAGTCATCTCTCTATCCACTCTGCCCTCTCCCTGGTCTGATTGCTGTCCTGCGGCCCAGGAGGCCCCCAAGTGGAAAGAATGGAGCCCTTTGAGGCTCTACGACCCCTTTGACTTTTCCTGCTTCTTCTGAACTCTCCATTTCAGACTCTGACTTTTACGCATGACCCTGAGGCTCTGCCACCCCTCACTGTGACCCCCAACCACCCCCACCCACCCATCCCCCCAAGCCCTCGCCCCTAGTTCCACTTGGCTTCAGTAGGCTTAAACCCCCTACCCCAAGTGCTCACCCCCAGTGCTCACACACACACACACTCACAATCAAAAGTGGCAGTCCTGCTGAGCTAAGACCGGGCTGTAATCGACAGTAATGTTCTGCTTGCGAGGATCCTGTCCACTATACCAATGAACAGAGCCAGGGCCTGACTTTAAGTAACCTTTCAGATTAGTACTATAGCTCTGTGGTGGATGGAAGCACCAGTGCACAAAGGAGACGCCGGCTTATGAACTAACTAAATAAATAGWGTTACAGTAAAGAAACAGAGCCGGAGCCAGAGCAAGGGACAGAGAGACCTTTTCATTACGGCCTGCGGATTAAAACCCCTCTGTCAGGCCCAATTCGCAGGCAATGTATCGAAAGTAAACAAACCGTCAGATCAAATCCTGGAGGCCACGTCCATTCAGGCTACGGTGGCGGCGAAATGAACCTCCTAAACAGCCCCCAGCTCTCCACTCATCTGTCTCTCTTTCATTCGATTACTACATCTTTCTCTTATTCCTTCTCCCTCTCTCTCTCTCTCTCTCTCTCTCTCTCTCTCTCTCTCTCTCATATTTGATTTTCTATCATTTTTCTGTCATAACCTCAAACCTCATGTACCTCGCTCACTCCTCCCTTTATATATACAGTATCTCTCTCTTCCTCCCGTCTCCCTTTATATATACTGTATCTCTCTCTCTCTTCCTCCCTTCTCCCTTTCTCTCWCCCACAGTCTCTCCYTCCCAGTAAGAGAGAAGGGGGAGGAGGTGGGGGGTTAGTGAGTGTGGTTTGACTGTGAAATGCAGTGTAGTGTAGAGTTGGGGTTTGATGTGTGTGTTGATGAGTGGAAGTGGAGTACTGGGCTCAGACAGGCCCCTAATGAGGGAATTAAGGAGCTGCACTGAATGCTRCACATACTAACTTCCCAGAGAGGGAGCAGCTGATCTGTCAGGCCTAATCAAGCGACTAGCAGCCTTGCCTTCTACCTATTATTCTACAGAACCTTGGTGCCACTGTTCAGAGGGTGTTGGGGGTTCTACAGGCATGTTGTCTTTGAGCCTGCCGCCTCACTCAAGTTACAGTATATTGCTCACAAATACGGTTAATTTTTTGACTTATCATTGATCTCGCCCCCAGTTTTTTTTTATGTAATTATCCATCAATCTATTCAGTAACTCACTGAGACAATTCAAGTTGTCTGATGACCAAAAGCCCCGCTGACACAAACTAAGCGAGTACCCACTACTTTTGGCATCACAAACATTCTCTAACAATCAAATGGAACATCCTATCCAACCCCTCCTCTATAAACGGAGGTCCGTTGTCTGTACTCACCGTAGTGGGAGTCCAGGTATCCGTTGCGAGGGTCCATGGCGAACAGCGTGCCGCGGTACGGGAGGCCGTGGTCGACCAGGTGGGGCAGCGAGCTGTGCAACTCTTTCTTTACCAACGGTGGGCGCTCTTCTGTGGAGGTGGAGGGCTCTTCACCCAGCTTGCTGCCAGGGGGCCCGGGTGTGGGGGCCTGGGTGCTGATGGCATTGCGCCTCTCACGGTGGTGGTGGTGGTGGTGGTGGTGGTGGTACGGCGTGCCCGAGCTCTCATCCTCTGTAAGGGGACAGGGGGGAGAGAGAGGGTAAGGTCCTAACTTATTGAGGGTACATACACCATAATTGATCCCTGTACATTTAAAGCTACTGTACAGAGCCTGAAGTCTGCTGAAGTCTTCTCAACCTGTCCTGAATGCCTTTGGTGGTGAAGGGTAGTAGTTTCACAGTCAGTAGAATTATGAATTACGGATGCTGCCGTCAAGGGGAATTTCTTTACCTCTCAGAGTCAATACACACACACAAATTAGATAATGTAGCATACTCCTATGAGGGGCAGGGGATTTGTTTTGTACGCATGCAACCAACCAAGTATGCACGGTGGGTCTTCCCTGCAAATCCACGCTGGTTTGGTCTCCATATAAGCCAGCTGAACGTGTGAGTTCTGAAGCAGAAGACAGCTCAAGCCAATAGGACTCAAGCAGAAGACAGCTCAAGCCAATAGGACTCAAGCAGAAGACAGCTCAAGCCAATAGGACTCAAGCYGAAGACAGCTCAAGCCAATAGGACTCAAGCAGAAGACAGCTAAAGCCAATAGCACTCATCTCTGGTGCTCTCACCAACTAAACGAACCCCCTGCATCACAGCCACATTCAGGGGGAGCGATTCCCAAGTCGGAACTTAAAGTCAGCCTCGTCTGTTCCTTTTATAAAATAAATGGATTCCCATGGAGAAGGCAACCGGGTCTTTCCGCCTGCATTCCAAACTGCCCATTAAGCGGCCTCATGGTATCAACCCCCCCCCCSCCCKCCCCCCCCCCACCACCACKCCACACCCCACTTTCTCCACACACCCTCTCTGCCAGAGTAATCTCTTTCTCTCTCTATTTCTCTCTCCAGGTGAAGGAGAGCTTTCTCCACACACCCTCTCTGCCAGAGTAATCTCTTTCTCTCTCTATTTCTCTCTCCAGGTGAAGGAGAGAAACTAAGCGGAGAGATGGAAAGGCGGAGAGTCCCCCTGAGAAGCTATCCCTGGTGTGCTGGGTTAGTGGGGATGAAAGTGAAGAGAGTTCAAGGGCTGAGCTGCTTTGGAAAGAATGTACCTTTGACCTGACCACTGACCCTGGCCTTCATGGGGTCACATGGTACCTGACCTGGTGAGTGCTACTGTACAGACTAGTTCTGAGTAGTCCCTGAAGTGAGCATACTCTGGGCACTCTTCATGTAACACTAACTCCTACACACTTGAATAGTGTCCAAGAAATGATGAATGTTGAGCTTTATTGTAAATAAAAGGAGATTATTCCTATCATCTGTACCTTAGTATGATTATGATCAATTACTACATTTTAACATGCTTAGGTTAATGTTTTGTATGATCGGAAGTTTTACACTGGCTCATCAAAGGTTTTACACTGGCTCATCGAAAGTTTTACACGGCTCATCGAAAGTTTTACACTGGTTCATTGAAAGTTTTACACTGGCTCATTGAAAGTTTACACTGGCTCATCAAAGGTTTTACACTGGCTCATTGAAAGTTTTACACTGGCTCATTGAAAGTTTTACACTGGCTCATCAAAGGTTTTACACTGGCTCATCGAAAGTTTTACACTGGCTCATCGAAAGTTTTACACTAGCTCATCGAAAGTTTTACACTGGCTCATCTAAAGTTTTACACTGGCTCATCTAAAGTTTTACACTGGCTCATCTAAAGTTTTACACTGGTTCATTTAAAGTTTTACACTGGCTCATCAAAAGTTTTACACTGGCTCTAGCCGTATGCGCTTCAGAACTATTGCAGAACCGGTTTGATTCAGTCACATACAATTTTGTCTTCCTAAATGCCTCAAATCCATCCTATTCCTCCATCCTGATCCAGAGAGTCCACTGAGTTTGGCCTTATCTTGACTGAGCAACAGATCCACTTCATTGGAGGCTGCTGGGAAATCTCCTCTGGTCCAGCCCTGGTTCCTGGTTGATTCGGTGCCCCCTGTTGCTCTCTCTTTTCTAACGTCTCACTGAGGGCCCTGACAGAGTGCCGACGCCAAAGGTTCTGTAGCATTTACCAGCCTAGCGCTGTAAGGCCCCCCTATGAACTGGAGGCAATGGAGAACTGCAGCCCTTCAAAAGCCCATTAAGTGCAGAGGAGAGGGCTAGATTAAAGAGCGCTACCCCGAGTCGGAGAGCGAGAGGGGTCGAGAGGAGAGCGAAAGAGAGGGAGAACGAGAGACCCCCCTCTCACTCTCCCACGTCCATTACCTGTGTAAGGGCCCAGCCATGCCCGACTGGTGCCACAGCGCTCGGAGCAGCAAATTCCACGAGCCTCAACACAGAACTGACAAACCAGCAAGAGAGCAGAGGCTCATGCTCTCCTCCGCAGGAAATGATAGTGTCAGTTATGATATAAGTATTTAATCCTATACTGCACAGCCCGTGATCTTATTAAGGGAATAATGGCACTTATGCTGTTAAAGCTGGATTAATAGGGGCTGCTCTTGCAAAGCGTAATATTAACATAAAGGGATTTCAGACTCGGGGTTCATCTTCTCGCATGGATTGGATTTGAGGAAGAAAGTGGGGACTGTAAACTGTGCTGGGAGCAACTAGAGCAAAGGACAGGGTTATGCTGCTGAGAGGAGTGTAGGCCGGTATGTACCGAATACTGATCCAGCAGACACAGTGTCGAGGCCGGGAATAATATCTTATGGTAGACCCGGAGAAGATTCTAATTCTTGGTCTAGTTTATTTATGTATTCGCTCCATAGACTTGACATACACAATGTGCTTGTAGCAATAATCTGTGAACATTTGGAAGTGAAGTCAAACTCCCACAAGCCCATGCAGCTAACACCGTCTATGAACTCTTTCTGGAGACAAAATACTTTGGTAATTATTCCCAAAGATATTATTACACTACGTTCCTGTGTCTGTCTTTGGCTTCTTCCCCTTTTCCCCATTTGGGTGTCTTTCTTTCTTTCTCTCCCTCCCTCCCTCCCCCTCCCTCTCTCTTTCCCTCTCAGTGAACTCCAGCCCTACTCACTTATGTCTCGGAGAGGTCAAGCAGCTAATATTTAAATCAAACTATTGTCACTCCAACATTCCTCTCCCCTCCACGTCACCATGGTGAACTGTCATTCTGCCATATACCACCTTAAATGGGTTCATTATTTCAGTGTATACCACCTTAAATGGGTTCATTATTTCAGTATATACTACCTTGAATGGGTTCATTATTTCAGTGTATACCACCTTAAATGGGCTCATTATTTCAGTGTATACCACCTTAAATGGGTTCATTATTTCAGGATATACCACCTTAAATGGGTTCATTATTTCAGTGTATACTACCTTAAATGGGTTCATTATTTCAGTGTATACCACCTTAAATGGGTTCATTATTTCAGTGTATACCACCTTAAATGGGTTCATTATTTCAGTGAATACCACCTTAAATGGGTTCATTATTTCAGTGAATACCACCTGTAATGAGTAATTATTTCAATGTATACCACCTTTAATGGGTTCATTATTTCAGTGTATACCACCTTTCATGGGTTCCATATTTCAGTGTATGCCACCTTTAATAGGTACATTATTTCAGTGCATATTACCTAAAATGGGTTCATTATTTCAGTGTATACCACTTTAAAAGGTTAAACAAATACTGGGCAGCAGAAGGTCAAGAACTAAAACTTGAATGGTGAGACTGAAATAGGAGGGATCCCCCAAGACTCAGTCCTATCCCCATTTCTATTTTTTATCCCGGTCACATGTCATCCAACCTAAACGGCTCGAAAACTTMTTTATATTTTACTTGACTATACTTGAACTTCATAGGTGCAGTTTACTGATAATGATTATAATATGTATTTTTTGGTCTAATGTATGTCCAATGGTGTTTCATAGTGTATTGCGTTGGATAGCTGGAGGCTTTATAGTCAGTGTTCTCATCCATTGTGGCTGTGCAGCGTACTCTGCCTCTGATGTGGAGGACTCAGGTGTCTGCAAACACTTTGAAAAGCCTGAACTTCAGGAGCACCTCRRCAACCCTGAACACCATCAGCCTCAAASAGACCCTCTTGGCTTTTTCTCTTTCTTCCCTCCCTCATTTTTCATTCCTCTTTTATTCCCTCCCTTTTTCCCATGGTTGCCCCCATCCCGTCCTCCTCTCCTCCACCGGTTCACAAGTCCATTCACCCACAACACAAAGCAGGAGGCCGGTCCTCGGTGGACCAAGGGGAAGCATGCCTCACACACAAAAAAAGGGGAAAAAAGACCTATCCCGGACTCTCTATGGTGATTGAATTTCTTAACATCTTTTCAAAAACTGCTTAAATGCCTGCAGGCGAGAGGAAGAAACAAGCTAATGGTGGATGGGGAGCGCTGAACAAATTTCAGAGCCCTTTCCTGCTCGCGTTTGAGGTTGAAAGCGAGCTCCTGCCTTTCAAGTTTCAAAGTCCTCCTTCCTCCCGCAGTGTCACTGAAGGATTTGAAAAGAAGGTAATTGTGCTCACTGCAGTCCTGATCAGAGTGCACGCCCGGCTCCAGTATTTCAGGAGTTCTCTGCCACTATAATGGAGCCTATGCTCTCTCCATCCTCTCTCCCTGGCATTCTCTCTCCTCTCCTCTCCTCCTCTCTTCTCTCCTATCCATCTCTCTCTATCGACTCTCTCTCTCTCTATCCACCTTACCTTTTTCCCCCCCTCTCTCTCTCATTCTTTCTTTTTCKTATCTCACTTTCTCTCAGTGTCTCTTTCTCACTTTCTCTCTCTCACTCTCTATCTCTCTTTCTCGCCCAGCCAGCCGCTCATTAAATCCTAATGCCCAGGTTTTTCCCCTTTTTATGTTGGGGCCTTCCATTGTAAAAGGCTTCTCTGGATACCTTCAGAGAAAGCCCCATGCTTGAGCAGGGGAGGAGAGGGCCTTTAATGGAAGGGGGAAAAGGAGGAGGGAACGAATACAACAAATGACAAAATGAAACATATAAAAGAGATAATGAGGAATGGAGTGGAGCCAACTCCTTAGAGGAGGGGGAAAGAGYCCGAGAGAGAGAGATAGAGAGAGTTGGGCCCTGGGACAAGGGAGCTGAAGTTAAGGGTGCCTGGCTGATTCAAAGTAATGAGAGGGAGCGAAGACAAAAAGCCTCTGCTTCGGAGGGAGTTGGTGTTTCTCAAAGGCAGCCGTTGTGTAGAACAAGGGTCGGAGTGCCAATCTGCTCCTGCCTCTCAGACATTTGATTTGGTACTCTACAGCCAACACCATGTAGGAGTCTCCGCTGCCTTAAGCTACGACATGTGTTTCAGTCAGAGGAACACAAAGGGGCATTTTCATCAGTCTTGCACATTCTACCCCCGAACTGGCTTTGTTGTGCGAAACCTTTACCATCGAGGAGGTGTCGTTTGCCTCTGAACAAGCGCCAGCGACACAACAACCATTCTCCTCCACCTGCAAAAATGTGCAAGCCGTGTTGTCGGTGGCACGGTGATGGGGTTTGGCTGAGGAACCCGACAAAGGGGGGAAAAGATGAGAAGAGGAGTGGAGGAAAACACAAAACACTTCTTCAAAGCTCCTCTCCTCCTGTGCGATAATCTCTCTTTCCGTCTTCTTTCTTTCTCTTGCAAATCAACTCCCGCGAAAAAGAATGAAGACTGCCCAATTAAACAATGAGAGGGAGGCAAACATTTCAGCGGCTGGCTAGAGTTTAATAAGAGCGTAGCAGCTACCTCTCCAAGCGGCTTAGGAAGAGCTCGCTGTACATGGCACCTGCGCTATAGAGAGAGGGAATCACTCACGATTAGCAGCGCAGGCTGAAAGAAGAGACAGAGAGAGAACCTTCAAACTCCACCAAGAGGAGGATTCGCAAACACAACAAGAGAAGAGAAGAGAAGGGGGAAGATTAGTGCAATTGTGTGGGGTATTTTTCTGATCAACTTTTTGGCTGCCGGTCCCATAGGATGCAGGTTTTGCCAGAATGGTTTCTTTTAGCCACCGCTGAGGGAGCTTCAGTGGTATCTCCCACAACAGAGTTCAGTTGTGTATTGTGTTGAAGGTGACTGAGTCTTAATGGAGCTTCTTCCCAATGTCTGTTTACAGTGACATGGAGACGTGTCAAGAAGCTCTTTGCGGAACGTCACGACACTAGCACAACATCTCAGAGGATCCTGTGTGCTTAACCTCACAAGGCACGATCTGTGGCATCTTGGACAATCAACTATTGGCCATCTTCCCATTTATCAATCACCAACACAATAGCTGTGGAATTACATGATCTGGATACGATTTATTTTCAGGAGAACAAGCGAGAAAAGTAGACCGTTACCAATCTATAAAATGTAAATAAAAAAGCACTAAAAAGTTAGCTGTTGCGCAACACGCCAGAATTCACTGTCGGTAACGTTCAGCCCTTGTCTTATTTCCCCTCTGCAGAGTGGTCCCATAGTGGCGCATTATGTAAATACAGCTGCTGTGAGTGATGCTTAGAGTAATTGCAGTGAGAAGCGGTGGGCAGGTCGGGAAGATTCCTGATTTCCCCCACAGCTCGACTGCTGCTCTCCTCGATATTCATCTCGGCTAATTTCGACGGCTCCCACGTCTCAATTTGGCTCGGCGGCACACCGCCCCCTCCCCTCGGCATCCCCAGACCCCATCTCCCCGGCCCGGAGTCCCACACCCCTCACTCCGCCGCTGGGGCTCTGCTGGGACCCTACCAGGGGCCCCTGGCTCTCAGTCCCAGCCCATAGCCTAAAGGGGAGAGGAATCAAAATAAATCTAGGCTTCTTCCCCCCCTTCCCTTGTCTCTCTGCTCTCCCTGCTCACCTCAAATCAGCCTCACAGCAGGGCCGTGCCTAACACCCACTCCAATCCCTACTGACTACCTTTCATACATCAGGGGCCGGATGCAAGCCATCCGTAGGGCTAGAACCACTCTCTACACCCCCCCCCCAGCCTATTTCATCAGGAGCACATTGTGAAGGAGCAGAGCTACACGGGTCAAAGAGCTGCACGCACTGGCTAAAAAGAACAGTGATGAGTTGGGGCCATGCCTTTTTGAATTTTTAAGAATTTCACTCAAAGGGCACCTTGACTCATATACTCTTTTAAGAATCCAACCGAGGAGATGCATTTGCTCAGTGCTCGAAACCACAAACGCAATAACGAAGTCTGACCAGCATTGACATTGCTTCATATTCAACTAACAAGGTCATCAGCATCCGACAACCTTGTCTGTTATCCTTATTGACCTCCTGTCTTCCACCACAATATAATATGATTGTGATACCGTACAGCTATGACAGAAGTGTGACTGGACTGGACGGGCTGGATGGGCTGCTAACTGGGTCTGTTAGGGTAGGGCGTGGATTCAGGCATGGCTCCCAGCCCACCAGGCCGGACTAGGCCAGCTTTCCACTGGGCCGGAGCATTGGAATCCCACTTCTGACGCCACTGTGATCCGGACGGGGCCTGTGGCACTCAGATTAGGAGGCGCTCGCCAAGAGAACATGGACACCCAGCCAAAGCAAGGAGGTGGGGAAGTGCCAACCAACAGTTAGAGCGAAATAAAAAACAGTTACAGTGAATTAGATCCAAATGTCACTGTGGTGAATTCTCACCTAACAAGACAGAATTATTAAAAGACATAATACATTTATCTCACTATAGTTTCTACAAACTTTATGAAGAGTTTTTTTCATGGCTGCCTCTCAGAGCTGCTTTTCAACACATTCAGCTGGATGATGTGTGTGTGTGTGTGTGTGTGTGTGTGTGTGTGTGTGTGTGTGTGTGTTGTGTGTGTGTGTGTGTGTGTGTGTGTGTGTGTGTGGTGTGTTGTGTGTGTGTGTGTGTGTGTTGTGGTGTGTGTGTGTGGTGTGTGTGGCTGAATAGATGCGAGGCGATCAGGCAGCAGGCTCCATTAAGACAGTTAGCCATGCTTACTAGTCAGAGGGATAATTAGACACTTCAAAGGCACCTGCCCACTGCCGTCCCAGAGGGGAATAGAATCGCCCGCATCCTCCTCCCCCTCCCCCCCTGCCCCATTTAAAAGCATGTTAACTCCTATCTGAGGCTACAGGCTAATTTAAACTTTGACATTGATATCTGAGAATGAGAGGATCAGCCGTTGTTTAGCTGGAACCGGATTACCTCCCTCATCCCCCCCCCCCCCCCCTCCCTTCGTCCTCTGCCGCCCTCCTCCCCCACATCTACCACCCTCCCACACCCGCTCTCTCTCTCTGTCAGGCCGGGTGGATGGTGGATTCATTAATTTGCCCGCTGCTAAGCAGTTTATCAATGACTGGTAAATGTCTCAGGCTCTGAGTGGCACATCCATCGCTTGGTTCTTCTCCCTGTCCCTCTCTCCCTCTCCCCAGCTCAGTGGCCATGGTGATTAGGGTTCTTCTCCCTGTCCCTCTCTCCAGCTCAGTGGCCATGGTGATTAGGGTTCTTCTGATGTTAAATCCAATGTATGGATCAGTCCACTGCCCTGGCCGGTACTCACTTAGTTAGCTGTTGATCTATTCTGGCTGTAACTACCTGCTTAACAGCTCAACCAACAGTGTAGAGGTCGAATCAAAGTGTTTGAAGTACATTCAGCAATTTCTATAGAGACAGGGCAGTTTTGTAATAGTTTCCAGTAGCCATTTTTTGCGCTTTCAGGCATAATTTTGCGAAATGAAAATAAATTCTACACACAAATGACCTCTCACACCCAGTAACCATTCCAGGGAACCAATCAGGTGCGAGCTTCGCTGACCTCTGACCTGCCATGTGGAGGAGAGGTGTTAAGAGTTAACTCAAGGCTGTAACCTCTCATTGGTTGTGGTCTTGACGCTCTCTGTTCAATGTCTACATTACAGGTTGAATCAGGGGCTTTGTGCGAGTGTGACGGATTTGGGTTAAACGCACAACATGCCCGAGCTCCTTTGATACGGCAGCTGTTAACGCTTCCCGTTTCTCACCCGCCGCATTCAGACATACGGGCTCTTTTTACAGGGAGAGCATGAGAATCAGAATTCCAAACTACATGCCAAACGTCATAAAAATAACACGACCAAACAGATTTCTGTACCGCTTGCCCAAAGCCATAAACACAACCCTGCCCGGCAACCAGGGGCTCTGAACACTCTGAACACATCCAGTCACCTGAAAAAAAACGGGAAAAAAGAAAACCCGCTTCAAGGTAAATCGACATTCTCTACCTTGACACGATAATCATTTGAAAGTCATCAGTTGATTTACCATGCCGTTTTTCCTCACTTTTCCTGACAGCTCAAGACTTGCTTCTTCCCGTCAAAGTCTCTGCGTCGACCAATCACGGGCAACAATGAATCCTTTTACAAAGATATCAATCTTCATTTACTCTACACAACCCTCATTATAGAGCAGATTTGGATAACTTCTGCCACCAACTGCAGTTCATTTCCCCCCTCCTGTGATCTAGGGGTCGTCCCATGTCATTTCAGCAAGTCATGACACCCACCACCTCAGATGGTTCTGAACTTGTTTCTGTAGTTAGAAACGGAGAAAAGTAGCTAATTGATTGCACCCTAATTGGCCATTTTAATTTATAGGATACTGTAGTAGCTAACATCCGATTTGGACCAAACCTTTTTGTAACAGTGAGTAAGACATCAAAATAAATGGTTTTCGAGCTTCATATGGATTCTGGATGCAATCAATTAGCTTAAATTTAGCTTAAACTCAAATTATATTTCAACAAAATCATGTTGCAGGAATGCCATTCTTATCTGTTTCTAACAACAGAAACTATTTCAGAATAATCTGAAGTGGTGGGTGTCGAGTTCCTCTTTCTTCAGCTTTTTGAGGTGGAACAACCCCTAAGGAGGGAGTAACCACTCCGTAAACAGCACGTAATTCAGCCCCCCAAAACACCTAGGTGAAGCGCGGACCCCATCATTACACTGTCGCAGGCAGCCATAGAAGCCGTAGAGATTAAAGGATCAGACTCAACCACAGTCTGGAGCTGAGGAGAGGTGGGAGGTGGAGAAGGTGGCTAGAGGYAAAAAAGCACAATCTTTCTCCCTATGATTAGATAGACAACTTAGTCAAAGCCAGGCCACCATGCTAGAGACGGAGAATGGGAGAGATTTTGCTTTGTAAAGCTTCGACAATTACTAAATGTTGTAAATCAAATCAAATCAAATTTTATTAGTCACATACACATGGTTAGCAGATGTTAATGCGAGTGTAGCGAAATGCTTGTGCTTCTAGTTCCGACAGTGCAGTAATAACCAACAAGTAATCTAACCCTAACAATTTCCACCAACTACTACCTTATACACACACACCAAGTGTAAGGATAAAGAATAGTGTACATAAGATATATGAATGAGTGGTGTACAGAACGCATAGGGCAAGATTCCAGTAAATGGTAATACGAGTACGTATATAACATTGAGATGAATTACTGTAGGGATGTAAACATAAAGTGGCATAGTTTTAAAGTGGCTAGTGGTACATGTATTACATAAAGATGGCAAGATGCAAGTAGATGACTATAAGAGTACAGTATATACATATGAGATGCGTAATGTAGGGTAGTAAACATTATAGTTAAGTTGGCATTGTTTAAAGTGGCGACTAGTGTACATTTTAACATAATTTCCATCAATTCCCATTTTAAGAGTGGCTGGAAGTTGAGTCAGTATGTTGGCACGGCCGCTAAATGTAGTGGTTGCTGTTTAACCAGTCTGATGCCTTGAGATAGAAGCTGTTTTTCAGTCTCTCGGTCCGCTGCTTTGATGCAAACCTGTACTGACCTCGCCTTCTGATGATAGCGGGTGAACAGCAGTGGCTATGGTGCGTTGTTGTCCTTGATGATCTTTATGGCCTTCCTGCTTGACACGGGTGGTGTAGGTGTCCTGACGAGGGCAGTAGTTTGCCCCCCGGTGGGGTAGCGTTCTGCAGACCTCACTACCCTCTGGAGAGCCTTAACGGTTGTGTGGCGGAGCATGCCGTACCATGCGGTGATACAGCCCGACAGGATGCCTCGATTTGTGGCTCTGTAGAAGTTTGTGAGGCTTTTTGACAAGCCGGAAATTTCTTCAAGCCTTCCTGAGGTTGAAGAGGCGCTGCTGCCCTTCTTCACACGCTGTCTGCTTTGGTTGGTACCAATTAAATTTGGTCCGTGATGTGTACACCGAGGACTTTAAAACTTTCCACCTTCTCTCACACTGGACCCGTCGTCTGGATAGGGGGTGCCCCTCTGCTGGTTCCTTGAAGTCCACAATCATCTCCTTTGTTTTGTTGACGTGAGTGTGAGGATTATTCTTTCCTGACCACCACACTCCGAGCCCTCACCTCCTCCCTGTAGGCCGTCTCGTCTTTGTTGTAAATCAAGCCTACCACGTGTTAGTGTCATCCGCCAAACTTTGATGATTGCAGTTGGAGGCGTGCATGGCACGCAGTCGTGGTGAACAGGAAGCTTAACAGGAGAGGGCTTCAGAACGCACCCTTGTGGGCCCCAGTGTAGGATCAGCGGCGGTGAGATTTGTTACCTACCTCACCCACCTGGGGGCGGCCCGTTCAAGAAGTCCAGGACCCAGTTGCACAGGGCGGATACGGGTCGCAGACCCAAGAGTCTCGAGCTTCGATGACGCAGTCTTGGAGGCTACTATGTGTTAAATGCTGAGCTGTAATCGATACAGCATTCTCACTATGGGTATTCCTCTTGTCCAGATGTTAAGGGCAGTGTGCAGGTGTGGTGGATTTCGTGTCGTCTTGTGGAACTATTGGTCGGTAAGCAAATTGAGTGCGTCTAAGGTGTCCGCGTAGGGTGGAGGTGATATGGTCCTTGACTAGTCTCTCAAAAGCACTGCATGATGACGGAAGGAGGCTACGGGCGGTAGTCGCTTTAGCTCAGTTACCTTAGCTTTCTTGGAACAGGAACAATTGGTGCGCCCTCTTGAAGCATGTGGGGAACAGCAACTGGGAGTAAGGATTGATTGAATATGTCCGTAACACACCAGCCAGGCTGGTCTGCCGCATGCTCTGAGCGACGCGGCTGGGAATGCCGTCTGGCCTGCAGCCCGTTCGAGGTTAACACGTTTAAATGTTTTAACCTTTCCCCCCCCCAACCTCGCGCTGCCATGAAGGAGAGCCCGCCAGTTTTGGTAGGGGGCCGTGTCAGTGCACTGTATTGTCCTCAAAGCGGCAAAAAAGTTGTTTAGCCTGTTCTGGGAGCAAGACATCCTGATCCGCGACGGGCTGTTTTCTTTTTGTAATCCGTGATTGACTGCTAGACCCTGCCCACATACCTCTTGTGTCTAGCTGTTGAATTGCGACTCGATTTTGTCTCTGTACTGGGACTTAGCCTGTTTGATTGCCTTGCGGAGAGAAATAGCTACACTTTTTGTATTGCGTCATGCTTCCGGTCACCTTGCCCTGGTTAAAAGCAGTGGTTCGTGCTTCAGTTTCACGCGAATGCTGCCGTCAATCCACGGTTTCTGGTTTGGGAATGTTTTAATCGTTGCTGTGGGTACGACATCGTCAATGCACTTCCTAATGAACTCGCTCACCGAATCAGCATATTCGTCAATATTGTTGTTGGACGCAATGCGGAACATATTCCAATCCGCTGTGATCGAAGCAGTCTTGAAGTGTGGATTCAGATTGGTCGGACCAGCGTTGAACAACCTGAGCGCGGGAGCTTGTTGTTTTAGTTCTGTTTGTAGGCTGGAATCAACAAAATGGAGTCGTGGTCAGCTTTTCCGAAAGGGGGGCGGGGAGGGCCTTAGTATGCGTCGCGGAATTAGTATAACAATGATTAGGTTTTCCCAGCCCTGGTAGCACAATCGATATGCTGATAGAATTTAGGGAGTTTTGTTTTTAGATTAGCCTTGTTAAAATCCCCAGCTACGATGAATGCAGCCTCAGGGTGTGTGGTTTTCCAGTTTACAAAGAGCAGAAAGTCGTTCAGGCATCGATGTGTCTGCTTGGGGGGAATATATACGGCTGTGATTATGATTGAAGAGAATTCCCTTGGTAGATAATGCGGTCGACATTTGATTGTGAGGAGTTCTAGATCAGGTGAACAGAATGAACTTGAGTTCCTGTGTGTTGTATGATGATCACACCACGTCTCGTTAATCATAAGGCATACCCCCCCGCCCCTCTTCTTACCAGAAAGATGTTTGTTTCTGTCGGCACGATGCATGAAAGAAACCAGCTGGCTGCACCGACTCCGTTAGCGTCTCTTGAGTTAGCCATGTTTCCGTGAAGCAGAGCACGTTGCAATCCCTGATGTCTCTCTGGAATGCTACCCGTGCTCGGATTTCATCAACCTTATTGTCAAGAGACTGGACATTGGCGAGTAGTATGCTAGGGAGTGGAGCGCGATGTGCCCGTCTCCGAAGCCTGACCACGAGACCGCCTCGTTCCCCTTTTACGGCGTCGCACATAGGTCGTCGCCGGCTGGGATCAGATCCATTGTATTGGGTGGAAGGCAAAACACTGGATCCGTTTCGGGAAAGTCATATTCCTGGTAGGAACGATGATGAGTTGACGTTAATCATATATTCAGTAGTTCCTCCCGACTGTATGTAATGAAACCTAAGATTACCTGGGGTACCGATGTAAGAAATAACACATAAAAAAGCAAAATACTGCATATTTTCCAAGGAACGCGAAGCGAGGCGGCCATCTCTTTCCGGCGCCGGATAAGGTTTGTCTTGGAAGCTCGCTCCCGCAATCATCCAAAACGGATGGAGTCACACACAATATGGTCCATAGCTGGGCTTATGAAAGGATAAGAGTAGGTAAACAAGGAAACAAGACTATTCTAATCAGAGAGAGAGAGAGAGAGAGAGAGAGGGGGAGGGAGAGAGAGAGAGCAATGAAAGAGTTAGAGGAGTGCAGAGAGGAGAAGGGAGAGGTTAAGGTCAGGGGCTGAAATGATGCATTGTGGGAAAGGAAGTGCTCTTGGGCACATTTCTACGTGAAAGCTAGATGTGCTCTCACTCCATCCTTATTCCTCTCCTCCATCAACCTCAATCACAATCCCTCATTTCTCAGATTTGTCTTCTACTTCTCTGTCACTTTCTTATCACTACTTGTTCTATCACTTTCTCCCCCTTCTCCCTAATACTTTCCTCTCTCTCTCTCTCTCTCCATGTCATACTCATTCTCAATGTCATACTCTCCATATTCCTCTGCCCTTTCTCTCTCTCTCTCTCCCTCACTCCCTCCCTCTCTTTCTGGGAGTATTGCCTCCTGTTGCTGTCCCTTCTCAGTAATGAGATTTACTCCTCTGTGACCTATCCTGTCACTCCGGCCTATGGAATCCTCCTCCTCCTCCTTGCCATCGCCCCAGAGATGTTTCTACCATCAAACTCCCCTCCTCTTTAATCAACCTATTAAATTCCCATTAATCCCAACATTCCACACACACACAGCTGGGATGACCGACCGACACATTGCACTTCTCCGTTTTTCCCCCTAAGGAAAACAGCTTTGTCTTGAGCTCTGTTATGGTTTACATGATCATGACTTGAACACACAGAGGGAATAATCACAGTGTAACATGGTGGGAAAGGACTATTGGGACGTTTGGACGTAAATGTACTTTACATAATGTACAAACACTGTAAGGATAGGAGCTCCTCATTAGGCTAGATGGTTTTGAAACTTTTGCAAACTGTACATACTGTCCTATACGTATTGTATTGTACACCCCTAGATATTTTCTCCCCCATCCCATCTCCTTCCTCTCTTCCCGCCCTTCTTCTCTCCATCCCCTCTTCTCTCTCCACCTCCTTTCTCCCTCCTCTCCCTCCCTTCCTCCCTCCTTCCTCCCCCTCTCCTCCCTCTTTCTCTATCTGAGGCCGGTAGGGTTGAGGCAGCCCTATGCCGTAGCCCCATGCTGAGCTGGTCTAGAGCCAGACCAGAACAAAGAACCCATTGAGCCAGCGGTGCTGCCAGGGCTGGGAAAACGTGGTCCATCTCTCATCTCTTCCTCTACTCGGGTCTGACAGCACCACAGATGAAGTCATGAGGTCGCCAAACAGTTAATAAGCAGAGGAGGCCCATCCTCCTTCAGCTGCCCCCAGAGAGAGAGAGAGAGAAGAGGAGAAGAGAGAGAGTGTGTGTGTGTGTGTGTGTGTGTGTGTGTGTGTGTGTGTGTGTGTGTGTGTGTGTGTGTGTGTGTGGTGTGTGTGTGGTGTGTGTGTGTGTGTGTGTGTGTGTGTGTGTGTGTGTGTGTGTTGTGTGTGTGTTGTGTGTGTGTGTGTGTGTGTTGTGTGTGTGTGAGTGCGAGTGCGACCTCATGGAAAAACCACATGAATTTCACGTGTTCACATGTGATGTCATCTGTTCACATGTGATCTTATTTGACATTAATGTGATAACATGTGATAACATGATACTACACGTGTGAAAACATGATCTGGTGTGAAATAAATGTGACAACATGGGTATGCAAAGATTCAACATGTGATACCATGAAACTACACGTGACAACATTTTAATGTTTTTCAGGTGAAAGTAGAAATTTGATTTACAAATATTTGCGATTACAAATTCCACATGTGAATCTGCAATTCATATGTGAGGTCAAAACATGTTATTCTCCTAACAGGTAAAAAGGTGGTGTTAACATGTGAACTCTACAGTATATTGAATACGTGTGAACATATGGCCTCACGTGTCTCTTTTGTTTTCAAATGTGAACATTTCAGCTCAACATGTGCAAATAGTTATGTGATCACACGTGGAAATCCACATGTGAAACATCATCACATGTGAAGTGTTCCCCAAAAAATGTACATTTTTTTCACACGTGAAATCATGTGGTTTTTCCATAAGGACGTGTGTATCTGCCAGTGTAATTACTTGCATGTGTGAACTAATGACTGTGTGCTTTACTGTACACACCATGTACTGTACTGTAGATAATATTAAATCATCTATTAACTTCTGACACCTAATAACGTTTCATTCCAGATTGTGTTCAATTACTCTGTAAAGGTCATTGTTAAAACATAATGCCATCTAGTGACAGTTGCTCCAGTAGTTTTCTGCTTGACTCCAGTGATAGGGGCGTATGTCCCCCTTTCTCTCTGTCTGACGCGAGACACGTCTCCCCTGGACTGGAGCTGTCGCTGCGAGGCCCAAACTCTCAACATCATTAGGCTCACAGCTTCAGGTGAGACACAGAGAAAGAGAGAAAAAGAGAGAGAGAGAGCGATGGGGGAGGGAGCGGACAGAAAAGTAGGCCTCAGATACAATCTCTGTGTGTGTGTGTGTGTTGTGTGTGCTGTGTGCTGTGTGTGTGTGTGTGTGTGTGTGTGTGTGTGTGTGTGTGTGTGTGTGTGTGTGTTCCTCTGTGCGCGCTTGCATGCTTGCTCCCATTACAGCATATTTATCTCAATAACATTGAATAGGCACGGCCCTTTAACATGCCTTTAGAGTGCCGTTCAGTTGTCAGTGGCCCAGGGCATTGGATTGGCTTGTGTTAGGACCGAGGGGGAGGAGATGGCAAGAGACAGCTATGGCATTGATTAACATGAGAAGGGGCTTGCTCAAGTTCAAACTGCCCGCCCTTCTGTTGTAAGCAACAGCCGTGAGTTCAGTTCTCCCAGACAGTCAGACGTTTCTTCTTCTCTTTTCCAACCCCCCCCTGTCTTCGCTACACATCTGAGTTCAATTCTCCGCGTGCCCCTCCTTTTTTGAAAATCACTCCATCACCTCTTCTCTCCATTCCTCTCCTTCCTGGGTTCCACCGCCTTCCAACAGGCACATCCAAAACTTGAAACGACCTGAGCGTGGAGCTCGTTCCAACATGGATGTCGTTACTTGGTATTTCTTGGAACTGGCTGCCAATCGCGGCAGTTGTCTTCACACTTGAAAACCTGAGCTATTTACGAGGGCCCTGGGAGGGTGCACACACAGCCGACGAGAGAGTGGGAAGAAAAGACGCTTCTCAACCTCCTCTGCTTCTAATCAATCACCAGAAATCACTGCCATGGTTTTACTTTCTTTGATCCTGGCTCCTTTTTCGCACTGCGAGGGGAGAGAGTGGGGGCGGAGAGGCGGAGGGAGAGGAGGAGAGGGAGAGACGGGGGAGGCAGGGGGTCGGGGAGGTCAGAGGGGAGAGATTACAGGGTTTAGGGTGCAAACTAGCACATGGTGCCTGCCCCCTTCCCTCCCCCTCTACCCTTCAACCCTGAAACCTAAGATCAAGTCTTGATTCATTTTCATGCATCTTGATCCGGGGTAAAAGGACACGTTTTACATACAGATGTTTTTGAAAACAAAATTCCAACTTATACACACATCTGCACTCAATCATACATATACCAGCACACACTCTGGACAACAGACAAGTCATTCACAGACACAAAAACACTGTCTCGCCAAAGTTCACATACAGCATAACACACCCTCTCCCTGAAACACAATACTTTTTTACATTTTTTWAAATTTATTTAACCATTATTTAAATAGGCAAGCCAGTTAAGAACAAATTCTTATTTACAATGATGGCCTAACCCGGCCAAACCCTAACCTGTACGACGCTGGGCCAATTGTGCGCCGCCCTATGGGACTCCCAATCACGGCCGATTGTGATACAGCCTGGAATCGAACCAGGGTCTGTAGTGATGCCTCTAGCACTGAGATGCAGTGCCTTAGACCGCTGTGCCATATTAAATGGTTCACACCACACACACACACACACACACACACAACCCACACACACCACACACACACAACACACACACACACACACACACACACACACACACACACACACACACACACCACACCACACACACACACTAGATACTGTCTCTCTCCAAGTCTCACATCCCCCTCTATCTCTCTCATCCAGCAGAGGTAAGCAGGCGCGAGCGAGGGAACAAGAAAAAGAATGAGAGAAAAGAAAGAAAGAGTGAAGAGCGACATGGAGCAATACATTCTGCTGGCAGGGTCAGGACACTCCTGCTTTGTTCCTCTCCGTAGGAGGGAGGTCACTGATGCCTACCGACAAATGGACACAGTGGCAGAATAATCAACTACTGTTTTCCTACTTTKCTACTTTATGTCTTTACGAGGCCCCTGACTGTCTTTCCGTCCGCCCGCCCGCTCGTCTGTCTGTCTCGCTCTCTAAACTACACAGACAATCTAGGTAGAAAGTTGCTCTTAACAACAGGTCTAGGATCAGATTACCCTACTTCCTTTCCTAACCATAACCGTTGAAGGGACAGAATATCTGACCCAGTGTCAGTAGTTAGGGGGAGACTGCTATCCACCTCCTCCGACCTCCTGCACAGACAGGCCAGGCTGATCCCCCTCTGTGAGTATTGAGGATGTTCATTGGTTAAGGTTCATGCTCCTGACCTTGTTGACCCCTGACTTCATAGGCCTTCACGGCTTTCACCATTTCACTGAAAAGGACCCCAGGAGCTCCATTGACAGTATTTTAAAGGTTCATACAAACTATACTAACAGATTATACTGCAATATAATACTACCGGCTGAATTTATAAAATGACCAATACCAAATGTGTTTGCTTCCACTCCCTTTTCGGTAGACATATGAAAGAAGGTGACCCATATTGAACGACTTCACTACATGATGCCAACACCAGAATCTTGAGAAACACCAAGCCCCAGCAAACACTCCTGCCAGATCCCCGCAAGACAGTGGGCATAAGAGAGGTTGCCAAAACACCTCCACCTCCCCCTAACCCCTGAGGGCCCGAGAGAGAGAAAGTGTAGCGATTCAGATTCTGCATGCTACAGTTGAGTACTGCTAAAGGCAGTGCGAGAGGCTATGTGGAAGCAGTGGAGTTTCTTCCCAGTCCAGAGGTGGATGGATGCTGGATGGATCACTGTGGTTCCTGCAGGCAGACATGCAGGCAGGGGGAGGCCAGGCTGGGTTGAGGTTGTCGGGCAGGGCCTGGGCTAGCTAAGGGCCCCTCCGCCCTGACGAGCAGCGGGGCCGCCCTAATCCTGCGCCTCAGGCCCCCGTGAGGCGTCCCTGCCAAAGCCCGTCGCCCCGCTGCTGCAGGAAATTGCCTTCAGTGCAGAGGTCCATGAAACGGCTAACTCACAAGTGGAGTCCACAGCATACTGCACAACTGTGTGTGTGTGTGTGTGTGTGTGTGTGTGTGTGTGTGTGTGTGTGTGTGTGTGTGT
>NC_036867.1:13751900-13755384 GCF_002910315.2 Salvelinus sp. IW2-2015
GTGTGTTGTGGGTGGTGTGTGTGTGTGTGCTGTGTGTGTGTTGTGTGTGGTGTGTGTGTGTGTGTGTGTGTGTGTAGGGAATGATGGAGGAAGGGGGGTGAGGCAGGCAGTGGAAGAAAAGTGAAAATCCATTTTGAAACCCATTTTCAATTAGGGTCCACAAGCTGTTATCACAGGTGTCGCAGAATGGGGGCCCCGTAAGTGAAAATGTCTCCTATCCGTTTCTGAAATGAAACCTTATCTGGGCAGCACAAAGATGGCCAGGGACAGCGTATCTGTAAATGACTTTCCATCCCCGCTGTTAACCGGGAACTTTATTTCTGTCAGATGACATCCCCCTTCTATTTACCGTTGATCATTTAAATGGCTCCCTAAAAAGAAGGTGGCCCCTTACTCTTTCTCCTCTATCTCTCCCCTCTCTCTCTGTATCTCTCCCTCTCCTCTCCTTCCCTCTTTCAGGTTTTTTTATATTTTCAAAGCAGTCAACAGCTCCTTTTCTCTCCGAAACACTTTTTCCACGCTCTTCGTTTGGGTTAGGGATATCACTGGTAACCTACTACACATAAGCAGAAAATTCCTTGCCCTTCAAGGCTTAACTTTTGGGCCTCTGAGACTCCTGCTCCTGCCCTTCCAAGCGTGACCGTTTAAAGGTCTCCAGTCCTTCCTTCATAAACTATTAGGTTCACAGACACCCTGCTACTTTAGGCCATGCATTCCACTACAATTTCCTAAACTAGCTCGCTAACTCAAACCCTCCCCTCTCACTCCAATTTTTCTTCTAAAAAATGTCTCTAATTTTTTATCTCTACTTCCCCTCTCTCACTCACTCTTTCCCTCTCTTCTAGCCTTCTCTTTCTCTCTCTCTCTCAATCCTCTTTGTCCCTCGCTTCCCTCGCTTTCCCTAATTCAGCAGCGTCCATAGCAAAAAAAGTCCAACGGACCAACCAACCAGAAACTTTTTTCCCCTCTCTCTCTCTTCAATCAATAGGCCTTCCCCTCCCTTCTTCCCTCCCTTCGTTTTACTTTTTTTTATTATCAAATTATCCCATGACGACAGGATTTATTCAGCCAAAGAGCATGGACATCTTTTTTTGGAGGGACCAGGGAAGCAACAAAAGAATCAGGAGACTTTGTGGTCCACCTGCCTGGAGAATGATGAGGGTGGGGGGGGGGTCTCCCCCATGCCTCCTCCCTGCCCTCCTAAATAACACCAATCACAGCATTGTTGTGGCCCAGTCGGTCCTTTTGAGCTGTCAGGCCAGGGGAGCGGGCGAGGACATGAATGGCACACAGGATGAAGCCACCATTTAGCCAACCATGTGGGAACGCTAGCTACAGCTAGCTCCCCCTCCGATACTCCATTACAGCACCAAGCAAGCTCTCTCAACTCAGACAAAACTTACAGAGAAGAAGAGGAAGAGAGATCAGAAGTGAGAGGAGTGCACGTCGACAGAAAAGAGAGGGTAGTAGGATTTTTTTTTTTTTTAAGTGAGAGATAACAAAGGAGCGAAAGAAAGGAAGAAAGCCAGAGAAAGGACAAAAAGGAAGAAACAAAAGTTTTGCCAATTTTTTATTTCCACTGCTCAGATTTTTATTAAGTTAGGAAACTCCCCAGGACATATGTACACACACTGTCACATACTGTAAGTGTATAACTACACTAAGCCCTAGGGTTTTGACTGAATATAAGTACTGTATTTTTATCATAATTACAAACCACAACTAATTTACTTGTGTTATCTACTGAATATAAAAAAAAAAAACTTTCTAATCTTTAGAAAGAAAAAAAGTTGTATCTTTCCTCTTTGTTCTTTGTGTTCTGGAATTAGATTCGGGAGAGTGGATAGTAACGTCATTTCAAATGAAAATTGGAGTCTTCTAATCAAATTATAACCTCCAGGTCTTGCCAACATTTGAATCAATTAAGTCCAAAACAGCTTTGACTCAAAGCCTATCAGGCAAGGTTTTCCAATAACTTATTTCCATATGCTTTAATCACAAACAAAACCAAAGCACTCAATCATGTTGTAATTGTATTGCAAAAGAAAACACTTCAGAGATGCCTAAAGCTAAACAGCCCATAAGTCCACCAATAACTGCCCCTTTTCACTTTTCACCTTTTCAGTTCTAATAGCATGCTGTGGCGGAGGGGTGTCCTACAGGGTTTCCCCTGCGTGGGTTCAGGGGCCACTACTCCTCTGCAGCATGACAGGGGAAATATTTGCCTGGGCCTTCCTGAGAAGAGCTAGCCACTGGGGTTCCACAGCTGCTCACAATTACCTTTTGTTTGTATGGGGAGCGGGGACAGGGGGGCTACAGGGGTTAAAGTTGACGGGGTGTAAGGTTACACCTGATAAGAGGTTATAAGTTCTGGGGCCACTTGGGGAATGTGCTGTCATTATAACCTGCACAAAGAATGTATAAGCTATCTTACGATTCTCAGAGATATGGATCTAGAAGAGTCTCTCTCTCTCTCTCTATATAAGCCCAGCTATGGACCCGATTGTGTGTGACTCCATCAGTTTGGGATGATTGCGAGCTTCCAAGACAAACCTTACAACATTTAGTAATTGTCGAAGCTTTACAAAGAAAAATCTGCAATCACCAGAGCCAAATTACATCCATGCTTTTTCCACACCATAAAACTTTTTTCCCCTCTTTCCCCCCTTTAATTAATAAAATAGTGTTGGCCATCTGGGAATGAGTAAGAGAGGGAGAGAGTTCCCAAGATGCATCAGGATGTATTCCCCCTTACACACCACCCCACCCCGCTCAACTTCCTGCTATAACTGGTATATGGAGAGAGTGAGAGAAAGAGAGTGAGGCAGTGAGAGAGAGAGAGAAGAGAAAGAGAGAGAGAGAAAGAGAGAGAGAAGAGAGAGAGAGAGAAAGAGAGAGAGAGAGAGAGAAAGAAGAGAGAGAGAGAGAGAGAAGAGAGAGAAAGAGAGGAAGAGAGAAGAGACGGAGAGGAGGAAGGAGGAGAACGCAGCGGAGGAAAGTGAGATAGGAGAGAGGAAGAAGAGGAGAGAGGAAGCGGAGGAGAGAGAGAGAGACGAAGGAGGAGGGGACGAAGAAGAAGAAGAAGGGAAGACGGCCATCGAGAGCGAAAGAGAAGAGAGCGAAAATCTTCAGAGAGCAAAAGCACAACTGCTGATCGTCAGTGCTATTTTGGAGTCTCCCCTTCCTCTCCCCTAGACCCCATCTATCTCCTCTCCCCTCCCACCCCATCTATCTCATCTCCTTCCTCTTCCCATACCATGCTATCACCTCTCCTCTTCCTCACTTCCCTTCCCATCTATCTCCATCTCCCCTTCCCTACCCCATCTCTCCTCTCCCTCCATCACTTCTGTTTCTTCTTTCCCCCTGGGATGAAAAAAGCCAATGTAGGGGACGATGGTGGATCTCGCCAGTACCAGAAGAAGCCATGTAGGGGAGCAGCATGGTGAATCTCCCAGTAACCAGCTGCTATGGAGGGGAACAGCAT
>NC_036867.1:13755409-13767909 GCF_002910315.2 Salvelinus sp. IW2-2015
TTTTTTTTACAGTGCTTTTTGATTGTCGGGAGTAATTGGGCTGTGTTTTTTGGTTTGGTTTTAACGCCTACATTGCTTACAATGTTGTTGTCGGTTTAGGAATGAACACAGACGAGTTTTTTCAGGAGGGTTGGGGGAAAAAATGACAAAACGCATGTTTGTCTTTATTTGAAAGAAAAATGTTGCATGACTAATATTTCCAGCAATTACCCATGATTATGGCATGTTTCAGGGTCTAAAAAACAGAGGCATCATGCCCATAGGGGCACGGGGTCTTGCCCCCGCATATTTGTTCATAAAAAATGAATTGAAAAAACTATCTGCAATACCAGCCAACTAAACTGAGGCTTACCATATTCAGACAAAGGTTCCCAATTTTTTTTATTTTTTTTTTATCAACTCATAACTACTACCAAGAACCTTTCAGGCCTATCAATCAATACCCAGATTTTTAAGAGATGCAGAGAAGCATATTTTGTTGTCTTTAAAAAAAAGGAACCACCGTTAGGAGGATGAGACAAGTTCAAGAGGAATGTTTAGATATGCAGAAAAATAGACTTAATAGAATTAAACATAATGATGTATGGCTCAATTGCAGGAAAAAGCTTGTTTCAGGTGTTTAAAATGCAACTTATAGCCCCTCCAGACACCCCTTCATTTCAACACGTACTTGTGCCCCCTTAATTTCTGGGTGTGTGACGCCCCGAAAGAAGGGCTTGCAGTGGATTTAAACGATCCCATGTTGTAATTTTAGCACCATGTTGTGACTGTCTCCATGTGCTAAGATCATGGGAAGACTTGACCCAAGTCGGTTTGAAACTAAGACGATGTGCTACTATAGATGTTGGCTGACTCTCTTTAAATAGAGAACAGAAATTACCAAAACAAAGTTTATGTCTTCGAGAGAAGGAAAATTTGCCTGGGCAGCATATTATTCCAAAGGCACCCCAGACAAGTCTTCATTTTGGGTTGTGAATGTTTCTTTCTGTTATCCCATGAAAGGGTTAGTCATTCTTTCTTTGAAAGAGGAGGAATTCTCAGTCGTACTATCCACACCTTCACTTCCATGTACTCTAATAGATTACTAAAACTTATTGTACAGCAACTTCTTTACTGAATTTACTTTTAAATAAACATATAGAACTAATTCCCGTTGGTTACTGAAGTTTACTTTGTCACAGTGGGTAAGCGAGAAGGTTAGTCGTCTAGTTTGTAAGGGTTTTTGTGGGTTAAAAGGACCAAAATTCCAGTTGAAGGATTCCCAGATTTCCGCTTATTCCAGATTTGTGTAAAACCTGGGAAATTTGGGGAAGGTTATCAGAATATTATAAGGGTTGGTGCTGTTGAGCGAGGGCAGTGGGGGAAAACCAAGACAAACAATTATGAGGAAAATAACACAGTGGAGCTGGTGGATTGACCATAGCCTTCGCTGGTGGCTGGGAGAATTGGATAGGCTGGGAAGGATTCTCAGGTATTTGAGTAGAGTCAGCAAACATGATGTCAGTACACGATGTGATTTTTCTTTCAAAGCTTTTAGATGTATAGCCTTTAATTCAACACAGTTTATTTCTTCAAAGGTGGTGGAGGCGTAATGTTGCAGCCTATTGTTGAGCGAGAGGTTGAACTCATCAACTTTTGAAGCCATCCATTTTTAAATCGTTGTTTTAACAAATGTTGAAGCTTAAACAAAGCAACAACAAAAACATGTACTTTTTTTTTTTTTTTAAAAAAAAACTACTGTTAAACCTTATGTACTGGGGGCCATCTCACTTCAAGAAGACCAGTTGTTCTGGGAGAGAATGTTGTGGGAAAGTCTGTTGGTGATTTGTGAACGGTGTGTACTAATGTGTACTTGATAGGCGCTACATCATTGTCTCTCTTGGTTGGGTGTAATTACTGTCTCTGTCTCTCTGTCACGCCCTTCCCAGTGTGTACTTCTCCTGAACGTGCATGAGGAAGAACAGTCGTTCATGGAAACCCGTCAGCCATTTGCAAGCTGAGAAGAAGAAGAGGTGGAGACCTACGTTCTGGGCCAAGGGCTCGTCGGCAGCGCAGCCAGACCATCAGCGAGAAGGCATGTGCCTCTCCATAGCATCGTCAAAGAGTGTAAAGTCCTAACTACCTTAATTCCCGTCCTTCCTTACCCGCTACTGATCCTCTCTCTTGTCTTTCCTCGCTGGTTCCTTCAATCTCTCTCCTGTTATTTTGTCGTTTTTGTCTCTCCTCCAAAACAGGGAGTTACATGAAGTTGGAAGTTTTGTCACTGAAGTTGAATATGGGTGTTTCTTCATTAGAATGGTTTGTGTGGAATGCAAGCCATGAGTGGATATGCTCATACAAATGTTTTCTGAATGCCTATCAGTCATATCATGTGTAAAAAAGGCTCTTTTGTAAAGGTTGAGTTCATATGCAACATACAGTGCCTTAAAAAAATAATCAGACCCCTTGACTTTTTCCACCTTGATAGGTTACAGCCTTATTCTAAAATTGATGAAATTTTTTTTTTTCCTCTCAATATACACACATTACCCCCATAATGACAAAAGCAAAAAACTGTTTTTATACATTTTCGCAATACTGAAAATATTACATTTGGCATAAGTATTCAGACCCTTTA
Source organism: Salvelinus sp. IW2-2015 (assembly GCF_002910315.2). Classification (NCBI taxonomy): domain Eukaryota; kingdom Metazoa; phylum Chordata; class Actinopteri; order Salmoniformes; family Salmonidae; genus Salvelinus; species Salvelinus sp. IW2-2015. Next base: position 13,758,027 of record NC_036867.1, read on the forward strand.
CTCAGTACTTTCTTGAGACACCTTTGGCCAGTGATTACAGCCCGAGTCTAGATTGGGTATGATGCTACAAGCTTGGCACACCGTGTATTTGGGGAGTTCTCCCATTCTTTCTCTGCGAATCTCTCTAGCTCTGTTAGGTTAGATGGGGAGCTTCGCTTGCACCAGCTATTTTCAGGTCTCTCCAGATATGTTCGATCTGGTTCAGTCCAGGCTTGTCGCTGGGCCACTCAAGGACATTCAGAGACTATGGCCCCGAAGCACACTCCTGTGTTGTCTTGGCTGTCGTCTGGTTCCCTGTTGGAAGTGAAACTTCACGCCCAGTCGTGAGCCTGAGACCCCCGCTCTGGAGCATATTATCAAGGATCTCTCTGTCTTTGCTCAGTATTCTTATCTTCCCTCAATCTGCTAGTCCTCCCAGTCCCCTGCTGCTGAAAACATACCACCAACATGATGCTGCACTACTCGTACCCGTGTGCCAGGTTTCTCCAGACGTAACATTTGTCATCAGGCAAAAGCTTCAATCTTGGTTTCATCATCTTGTTTCTCGACAGTTGGTCTGAGAGTCTCTTAGGGCTTTTGCATCCAAGTGCTGTTTCATATTGCCCTTTTACTGGAGGAGATGGGCTTTCCGTCTCTGGCCCACTCTACCATAAAGGCCTGATGGTGGAAGCTGCTGCTGAAGATGGTGGTCCTTCTGGAAGGTTTCAATCCCTCTCCACAGATCGACTGTAGAGTCTGTTCAGAGGTGACCATCCTGATTCTTGGTCACCTCCTCTGACCATAAGGCCTCTTCTCCCCGATTGCCTCTGTTAGTTATGCAACGGCGAACCCAACCCGGACTATTCTAGGTAAGGATTTCTTGGTGTTCTATACTTTTCCTATCCCAATTTTAAAGAATGATGTGGAGGGGCCATACCCTTGTCGTTTCTCTTGCCGGCTGGGAACTTTTTTTTATCAACTTGTGAGAAATAATTAGGTTTATATGATACTTCTATGTATTTCAACTCGACTTCTTATAGATTTGGGAAAAATTGTCCTCCACACACTAGAAATGAACAAAACAGAGACCAGAACAGAGATCAAATGATACAAAGAAGTTCACAATAATCATCATCGCTCACTGCACAGAAATATGTCAAGATGGAAGACAACGATGCTGCTGTGTTTCTTTGTTTTGTTCAGTTACTATGTATGTATCGAATTGCAATCCTTGCAAAGTCAACACAGACATGAAATAATAACTGTGAGGTCTAGGCGTAGATTGAAATACCAAGCATGCCTGCCATGTGACGAGGTCAGATAATCCACACACACACACGATTGGCACACCCACACACTCACAATTGTCTCAGACCTACAACTTCCTGTCTCAGAGCTCTTACGGACCAATTTCTTCGACGCATCGGCAATGGTTTTTTATGCCCGCTGACATTGCACCTGTCCACTTGTGGACTTATGTAAAACGGTTGATGTGCCCTTTTCCAACACAGAAAATCCATAGTCAATCAATTGAATTTACTACCCCAGAGTAGGGAATCCAATCCCAAAAGTGTGTGGTTAGAAAGAAAAACAAAATACCTCTCCTGAAGCATACAGAGAGTTGGCAAGGCAGTAGCAGCGGGGATTGGCATAGGGGAGGTACAAGGTGCAGTTTTCAGTGTTTTCTCCACAGTAATGAGACCCAGCAGAGTAGTACCGCTGACCTCCCCAAATTAAGGATTTGGTGTCTGTTGTAGCAATAGGGTGCAGAGATACTAAAAGGTATAAAGGAAAAGGGAGGAGGGAAGTGGGCCATATTAGTCCCGTGCTATACTGAGAGAGAGTATTTTTAATAAATTTAGTGTGGCAAATAGAAAAAACAATTATCCCATAAGATGTTCCGCAAACACAATAACAAAAACCAAGCAAGTGATTTCTTAGATGCCTTTATATGGTTACTTCAACTCCACCTCGATGATTAGCTATGAGCCGACGGGTCAAAATTTGGCGAAATTATAGAGTTTGCCCTATTAGTTAGGCTCCGCATTTTTATTTATTTAAGCAAATTTTCTTAGGGAATAAGGCTGTAAAATAAAAACAGTAAACAAAAAATTGTGGAAAAAAGTCCAATGGTGATCATTTTTCTGAGATAATAGTTTCCCCGAGGCCAATTTGTGATTGCCACATAATTTTTATACCTGATTGTCATATGGTTTTTCAGAAGTCAAAATTGTTCTGGTGGAAACAACAGTGTCATGGACAACACAATCTTATATTCTGGCATAAATTCAAATCTAAACATCTCACTTGATATATAAGACACAGCCCAAAAGAGAGGTACGAATTGACAGTTGTACCTGAACGATGCGAGTTTGGCGACTTAATCACACCGACCATCGAGCAGTTTCCAACTCATCTTTTCATCCGCTATTCCCTCACGTCACGTAACTACAGCTGCCCTAAGAAATTGAGCCTATATTATATGTGAATACAACAAAAAGCAAAACCTCTTTTAGATCCCAGGAACATTCGGACTTGATGATGTCATTCGACAAGAAAAATAGCAGACCAACCAAAGTTATCCATACAGAATCCCTCCATTGTCAGTTCCCTATCGGACCGAAAAATATAGACTACAATGAAGGCAACCCAATATTACTCCAGTGATTGACAGGCCAAATGGTTTCACCTGTTTTGCTGCTGTAGCGTGAAGACCTCATCCCAAAGGCCAAGTAAAGTGGGCTCCAAGTTTGGAGATGTTAGGTGTGGGCCGTCTCATTAATGATCTAAGGAGGGCTGGTGCTCGTTCGGGCGCCTCCATTGTTTTGGTTACGCTAGTAGTGTGCACCCCTGAGGCATCTGTCTCATTTAGTGAACGTGGAATGAAAAGTTTTTTTTTTTTTTCGGTGCAGCTGTGAGTGTGGGGACCAGCAGAGGGGGGAGGGGGTTAGGCGAGAGCGATCGAAGAAGAGGATAAAATCAGGGAGGTGGCAGGGTTCTCAGGGGGACGGGGTTCGGGACGAAGATGGGGGGGTGGAAAGAAAAGAAAGAAATGTGCATACGAGCACCAATCTACTTTAAGGTGACACTGTTAATTAGCCACTAGCTACATTCTTAGAAAGGGTTGATGGAGCGGATAGACAAGCAACCATCTGTCAGTCCCTCGCTGCTTTGTGTGGGAATGGCGACGTGGGAGTGAAGTGACTGCTGCTCTGCTCTGTGCGCTCGCAGTACTTACTTTAACCCACTTCCACACAACAAATAACTGTCAATGTTTTACATGCGATTAATAATATATCCCTAATTAGAAATTCAGAATAGAAACGATAACTATACAAATATTCCCCTCTCTACCATAAAATGTTCTGTTTTTTTTGTATAATTCTGTCCTTTGTGTAACTATTCAATTCAACTACTACCAACTTACATATACCTAGCTAGCCACCTCATTCAAACTCTCCAAGCTTATCCTCCAGTGAGTTCAAGGCAGATATCACTTCCTCTGCTTGCAACATGTAGTCAGCATGTTCATAACAATAATGACCTCATTTCATTATGGTAGCTAACCTCAGGCCCAAGGCAGTTGTGTTATCGAATGCACTCATTAGTACAGCTAATGAAATCTACTGGAGTTAAACACACTCGCAATGTTGACTCTGCTCATAAGAATGGAAAGGACCTTTAGGATAGCTGTGTAAACAATAGCTATTAGGGATAACACATTGTTATCTAGCCTAGTGGGCTATGGTGTGAAGACAAAAGCTGGAGAGACCTGGCTGGTACTACGAAATCATTTATATAATCAATGAGTCTGTCCCTCAATAAGACACATACTTCTTATGTATAATGTACACATACCCTACTGAAAATCATGACATAATTCTGATATTTATTCATGTTTAGTTGAATATTGACCAAATACTCTCATGGCGACGTTCCTATCCTCCTTTATCTCATTCTCGTTCTATGGTACATCCTATCGTTCTAGACTAACTTACTTCCCTAATTAAAGAGTCGGCTGTGTTTGTTCAGACATAAGCCTCTAGATACACCAGTACTCGATAGATACTGACATTCCAAAAATTAACTTTGGTATCAATCATTTTAAGTGAGTACAATAATAAAAATATAATGTACTATAAGGCTGCCATTATTACAGACAATTGTTAGACATCTTATTTATCAGAAAGAACAAAATGAACAAAATGCGCCTTGACTAGCTACTCTTTCAACTGACATGAAAATAAAACTAATGAAACCAACTCATTCTTCATTGTTATGTTCTCTAAACAAATATTACCTTAGTGACAATATAGCTCGGCAAAATGTTCGGAGATGGGGAGAAAATCAATTGCCGCAATGTAGGGGTGTCTTGTATCAAGCATGATAAATTATGCCTCTCTATTCTAAGGCCTTAATATAGAACACTTTGACAATTCAGGTCTTTGGGCCCTGGTAGTGAGCCCTGGGGAGAAATTGCCTCTAATTTCAACGATCCAGTCCAATTGTATCGATTAAACCATTTTGCATTTGGAACTGAAAGTCTGTAAAGGAACTGTTTAATGTGGCGAGAAACTGAATGATAGTGCGTATAGTGATTGCAGGATCTAACAACAGATACAACAACTTAAAAAACGAGTACATTTCAAACGGAGACTGGGTGTATAGTTAATTCTAGCTTCTTACTGCTGCGTCTCCCGAACTTGATATTTCCATATACAACTAGACTTGTCATTCAATAAATAAAAAATCACCACCCCCAAATATCGTTATAATTGTCTTCAAAAACATTTAAATAATCTCATATATAAATGAAGCAAGTAGGTTTATATTATGACATCAACATAAGCCAAAAAAGTTGCCTTAGCAATGCTCGATGGCCGCCCGTAGAATTCAGCATCGCCCCCATTTTTGGGGAGTGATAACTAACATGTAATTACACCACTTACGCACCATTAGAATTCATACAGCATGTCTCTGTGCTTAAATTACAGGTCAAGTATATGACACCACACCATATCAATAAAGTGTAAACGCTCATATGATAGCTAGCACGAATAGATTCATGAAATGCTGCCTGTACCAGGACAGTGTTTTGATCATTGCGAGTGCTAATTGCCTATTAATATACATGGTCTGTAATCATAGACAACGTGTTGGTATGTCTTCCTTCAGGAGAACGACCGCAGTGCCATTTTAGAATTTTATCTGAGCTGGCTATCTAATCAAGTGTCTGCCTGTCTTTTCTGTTCTCCCCCATGGAGAGTTTACTGTCTGGTCAGAGTCATCCCATCTCCTCTTCCTTCAGGACCTTTGTCTGTACCGCAGTCTGGCTTCTTCCCACTGGTGTGTGGAGGTCCTCTCACACCCATCGAGGAAGTGTAGTTCGCTGCATCTTCCTTTCCCATTTCCAGTCCTCTGATTAACTTTCACATGATTGAAAACTCATGGAGACCCTCAACTCATTTGGTTATTACCAAATGCACCACCTACATATCGCCCTCATTGCATGAAATTTAAAAGGCATATCCCCCAGCCTTTCCCCCCAGCTTTACAACACGATACAGCTTTTTGTTTTTCCAAAATCCCCCCAAAACGAACATTACATATGCTTTTTTTCAAACCCACATTGAGAACATGACCAGTTCCTTATTTCTTTTCATTTTTCTTCAAAGGACAGAGTATGTACATTGCAGAAGTTTATTCCACGGATCAAAATTGAGCTGGTCTGACATGGGACAGAGGATTGTGAAAGAGAGAAGACAGACAGAAAGACAGCGTGAGTGAGAAGGGGGATCGAAAACGACAAAAGAAGGAAAAACAGAATCCCACTGACCAAAACAACCTCTCTTGTGCTTGAAAAATCGATACCCATCAATGTCCTTGTGAGTCTGAGCAAAAACAGATGAACCAACAAAGGGGTCTGTGTGTTGCCCTTCAGACATACCAATGGAACTACTAAAATTGCATAGAGCAAACGGGCACTCAACAGAACACATCTCACACTATATTCAGTGAGGACAAAACAGGTTTTCATTGACAGCCTCCTGCTAAAGGAAACATTCATCTCCTAGGGCTTCACGATCTCTTCATACATTAGCACACTTCATCACAATAGTATACTAAAACAGTTCCATTCTGAATAGATTGTTTAGGAGGCACCCTTAAATTATCAGAGCACAGCTTAAGCCCGGATTGGCATGCCTCTCCTTATTCTGAGTAAGCAGTATGTTGCTGGTTAAAATGAGAATCAAACAAAAAAAAAGATGACAGCTATTCGCAGAATACAATACAGATGCTGCATATCCTGTAAGGTCACAGGAATTGTGCCGGTAAGTGGAGCCCATCTCTCCATGCAGGTTGGTTCACTATTGGGGGAGTTTGCATTATAGACATAGACACAGCAGGACGTGACAGAGAAACACGGGTTGTTGGGTGTCATCGAGCCTCACCATGCACGTCTCGTGGTTGATCTGTGCAGGGACAGTGCTGGATAATTGACCCTGGGGGGGGTTCAATCAGGCCCAGTGTGGTGGTTTTGTTGAGGACGCTCCACGTCTGCTTTACCAGGGACGAGGGTGTCCTTGAGGAGGATCTGTTCAGGGCCAGGCATTGAACGTGATTTATGGGCTTGGTCCATGGCTGCATGGCATGGGAAAAAAGACATGGGATGGAGGCGTGGGTGTGGGACTCTGTCTTCCTCCTTATGACTGGAAGTAGAAGACGCCCGTCACTTACCAAGACACCACACCGGGTGATGTGAGGCTAGAGAATTACCATCTTTATTTCCTGAGTGACTGACCGGAATGGTCTGCCTACCAGAGCGTGGACAGCTCGATCTTGAGTCCGACCTTGGTACAGGGGACGATCTGCTCCTTTACCAAATACATCGCTTTTTTAATATAATTCTTAATCTGAGTTTGAGACTCGTCTGTCTGGAGCAGTGACACGCTATGATGAAAGCTTGGGTCTTTTGAATGATGTTAATAATGCTTTATACAGTTAACAAGCTGATGAAAACGATAAAGGTTAAATACATACACGTTAAATACAAACAATATTACCATTTCAATGACTCTCGGACTCTTTCTGATGGAAACTCCCTCAGATCAACTTTGATGTGTTGTTTAAAGAAATCCTTTTTCATGCGCAAAAAAAGAGCACCAACTCTTGAAAACCTTACAACTTTGTCTTTTTCGTCCGCTCATCGTTTCAGTTCAAGAGTTGTTGATTTCTCCGAGGGATTGAGAGAGTACGAAAAAAAGTGATTTTGTAATAGCACACCACAGCGCACCACAGCACTCCAGTCGCGCTGGAAAAATGTTATCTTTCCAAAGAAGTCCAGAGACGTATGGGTGACGCAGGAAGGGAACTCACACCCCCAAAGTGACAGCAAGTGGAGAGGGTATGTAATGAGCTCCATGGTAGGGAGTGAGATTGCGGGCTCTCTCTCTACTCTACTCCTCCTCACGTAGTTAGTGTTCACTTTTTCCTTTCCTCTCCACTATCTGCCTAGACTACTTTACATCTCTCCTCTCCTTTTCATATTTCATTAAAATACTTTCCCCATTAACATCATCACGTCTCTTCATCTTCTCCTCTTCGCTTCTCCATATCCTCCTCCATCAACCACCCAAAAACGTTCTTCTCTCTTCCTATAGCTAGTTTTCTAAACCGTCGTCTTCTCTTGCCTCCCTCCTCTTCAGCCTCATGCGTCTCTATCCTATTATTTCCCTCATAACTTCACGGAACATCTCTCTGTCTCTCTCTCTCGTCGTCCTCTCTCTCGAGGAGGGGAGTGGGTCAATGGCGTTCAGCTTCGCTTTTCACCCTCGACATCGGTCAATCTCTTCTCCATTCTTCCTTCTCTCTATCACCAAACTTTCTCTCCCTCTCTCTCTCTCTGTCTCTCTTCTCTCTCTCTCTCTCTCTCTCCCTCCTCCTCTCTCTCTCTCTTTCTCTCTCTCTTCTCTCTCCCTCACTCCTCTTTTCTCCTCACTCTCTCAATTACCAAGTTAGCAGAAAAGATGAGCCCGGGGCGGTGGTAGACGATGGTGCGTGGAAAAGGGAATCAACAGCGACCACGGACTAAAGTCCTGAGTGAGGCATCTTGGAACCTCTCCCCTCCCTTACTCTTCCCAAGTGGATAGCCCAACACCTGGTCAACGCCTTCAAAATGCTTAATTAGATGTAAAGAGGGACGACGAAATTGAGGGGAAAAAAGTTCTGATATATTCGTACGGATGGAAGTCCAACTTCAAAGCCCCATTGGTGTAGATGGTGAAAAACTATTTGCTGGCTACTGTATTGCAGTTTTACTTGATAAAGCAGGTTGCTAATAGCTAAATTTGTAGTTTGTCTTGGAAGCTCGCAATCTTTCCAAACTGATGGGATCTGAGCACACCAATCGGGTCCATAGCATGGGCATATTAGAGAAGAGAGAGTAGACTCTTCTAGATCCATATCTCTGAGAATCGTAGATAGCTTAACTTTTTTTTTGTTGCAGGTTATAATTGGACAGCACACTTCCCCAAGTGGGCTTCCCAAAACTTATAACCGTTCTTTCAGGTACCTTACAACCCGGTTCAAATTTTAACCCCTGCTAGCCCACACCCTGTCCCTGCCCGCTCCCGCATTACAAACAAAATGGTAAGTTTAATGTATGTATTGGCCATGGCGTGAGTGAACCCAGTAATTGTTTTAGATCTATTTATTGTAGCCACTCCTAAGCTTCTTCTCAAGGGCACAAGCCCCCAGGCACAAGATAGTTCCGATGGCGTTGGATGTGGAATGTAGACCTGTGCAGCCAGGTTACTTAGTGGACCCGTCATACGGGACATTACACCCACCCAGTGGGTCAAACCCTGTAGGACACCCTCGACCACAGCCATGCTATTAGAACCTGAAAGAGTGTAAAAGTGCTCGTATAAAAGGTGGAGCAAGTCATACTTGGTTTGCAGATTATATTTACCTATCAGGACGAATGGGAGCTGCACATGGAAGCTTAGGGCCAAATCTCTACCTATAACGGTTAGTTTTCCCTTTGCGCCAATACCCCCGAGATTACAACATGAGGGTTGAGTGCTTGTGGTTTGTTTGTGTGATGGCAGATGTGGTTAAGACAATTTTTCTTAAGGCATATAGGAAAATAAGAGTTATTCGTGAAACTCTTGGGCTGATAGGCTTTAATGTCAAAGCCTGTTTTTGGACCTTAATTTGATCAAATGTTGGCCAAACGCTGGAGGTTATAATTTGATTAGAGAAAGACCTCCCCAATTTCATTTGAAAATGACGGGTTTGACCCTATCCACGCTCCCGAATCCATGGATTGGAAATTCCCAGAACACCCAAAAAGAACAAAGAGGGAGCGGAAGATAAACTTTTCTTTCTAAAAGATAAAAGAAAAGGTTTTTGTTTTTGTTTGAATGGGTCTTCTCACTATGCTTATTTCAGTTACTATGCTGTGATCATCCCAAAGAAGCCAAGAAAATTTAAGCACAATTAGTAGTGTGGTATAGGGCAAAGGCGTTATCAGAACCCCCACCTGTGAATTTCCATATGCCAACTTTTACAAATCGTGTTTTTTACCGAGTACACATTTCATTCGAGCAGCCAGCCGCTATTACTATAATTCCCAATGATATCAACACAAATGACCCATCTCAAGGATGTGTTTAAAACATTAGTGGAAGTTGGGATTTGGACTTACATAACACTATCTCTTTGTGTCTACCCTCTGTCTTCGATCATTCGTTTGTTGCATTGTTTTGAGCAGAGGAGTGTGTATATAATAGCACTAATGCTTCGAAGGATTCTCTCGACCTAGAGAACCATAGAGTAAACCTAGTACTTTGGTGCTCACATTCATACAAAATCAGAAGCTACAGTCTACAAAATTCAAAAA
>NC_036867.1:13770409-13789103 GCF_002910315.2 Salvelinus sp. IW2-2015
AAGATAGCATTGAACAATCCTTCGGAAAGCTATTCAGACCCTTGACTTTGTTCCACATTTTGTTACGCCTTTACAAAAGCTCTTATTCTAAAAATTGCTTATGAATAAAAAATCCTTAGCAATCTACGCACCATACCCCATAATGAAAGCAAAATAACTGGTTGTTAGAAATTTTAGCAAATTTATTAAAAATAATAAAACAGAAATACCTTAATACTTAGTATTCTGACCTCTTCTACAAGACACAAAATTGAGGTCAGATATATCTGTTTCCATTAATCATCCGTTGGACTGTTTTTACAACTTGATTGGAGTCCACTTGTGGTAAATTCAATTGATTGGACATGATTTGGAAAGGCACACACCTGTCTACATAAGGTCCCACAGTTGACAGTGCATGTCAGCGCAAAAACCATGCCATGAGGTCGAAGAAATTGTCCGTAGAGCTCTGAGACAGGATTGTGTCGAGACACAGATCTGGGGAAGGGTACCATACCATTTCTGCAGCATTGAAGGTCCCCAAGAACACAGTGGCCTCCATCATTCTTAAATGGAAGAAGTATGGAACCCCCAAGAATCTTCCTAGAGCTGGCCGCCGGGCCAAACAGAGCAATCGGGGGAGAAGGGCCTTGGTCAGGGAGGTGACCAAGAATCAGATGGTCACTCTGACAGAGCTCTACAGTCGATCTGTGGAGATGGGAGAACCTTCCAGAAGGACCACCATCTCTGCAGCACTCCACCAATCAGGCCTTTATGGTAGAGTGGCCAGACGGAAGCCACTCCTCAGTAAAAGGCATATGACAGCGCACTTGGAGTTTGCCAAAAGGCACCTAAAGACTCTCAGACCATGAGAAACAAGATGATGAAACCAAGATTGAACTTTTTGGCCTGAATGACAAATGTCACGTCTGGAGGAAACCTGGCACCAGGGTACAGTAGTGGCAGCATCATGTTGTGGGGATGTTTTTCAGCAGCAGGGACTGGGAGACTAGTCAGGATTGAGGGAAAGATGAACTGAGCAAAGTACAGAGAGATCCTTGATGAATACCTGCTCCAGAGCGCTCAGGACCTCACACTGGGGTGAAGGTTCACCTTCCAACAGGACAGCGACAGCCAAGACAACACAGGAGTGGCTTCGGGGCCAAGTCTCTGAATGTCCTTGAGTGGCCCAGCCAGAGCCTGGACTTGAACCCGATCGAACATCTCTGGAGAGACCTGAAAATAGCTGTGCAGCGAAGCTCCCCATCTAACCTAACAGAGCTAGAGAGGATCTGCAGAGAAGAATGGGAGAAACTCCCCAAATACAGGTGTGCCAAGCTTGTAGCATCATACCCAATAAGACTCGGGGCTGTAATCACTGCCAAAGGTGCTTCAAGAAAGTACTGAGTAAAGGGTCTGAATACTTATGCAAATGTAATATTTCAGTATTGCGAAAATGTCTAAAAAACTGTTTTTGCTTTGTCATTATGGGGTAATGTGTGTATATTGATGAGGAAAAAAACAATTTCATCAATTTTAGAATAAGGCTGTAACCTAACAAAATGTGGAAAAAGTCAAGGGGTCTGATTACTTTTTGAAGGCACTGTATGTTGCATATGAACTCAACCTCTTACAAAAGAGCCTTGTTTTACACATGAGTATGACTGATAGGCATTCAGAAAACATTTGTATGAGCATGATCCACTCATGGCTTGCATTCCACCACAAACATCATTCTAAATGAAGAAACACCCATATTTCAACTTCATGACCAAAACATTCAACTCATTGTAACTCCCTGTTTGGAGCGGAGACAAAACGACAAATAGACAGGAGAGAGATAGAAGGAACCAGCGAGGAAGAGAACAAGAGAGAGGATCAGAGCGGGTAAGGAAGGAGGGATTAAGGTAAGTTAGACTCTTACCGTTTGACGTAGTGCTAGAGGCCACAGCCTTCTCGCTGATGTCGGTGCGCGCCGACGAGCCCTTGGTCGCCACGATGGTCTCCACCCTCTTCTTCTTCTCAGCTGCAGAACTGGCCTGGGACTGGGTTTCCATGACGACTGTTCATTCCTCAGCACGTCATGGAGACAGTACACCTGGGGAAGGGGGTGACAGAGAGAGAGGACAGGTAAGTACCCCAACCAAGAGGAGACCAATGATGTAGCGTCCTATTATAGTACACCATTAGTACACACCGTCGCATCACAGACTTTCCCAACATTCTCTCCAGATACACTGGTCTCTCTGAGTGAGGATGGCCCAGTACAGTAAGTATCTAACATAGTTTAAAAAAAAAAAAAAAAAAATACATGTTTTTGTTGTTGCTTTGTTTTAAGCTTCAAACCATTGTTAAACAAGATTTAAAAAATGGAATTGCTCAAAAAGTTGATGATGTCACACTCTCGCTCAACAATAGAGCTGCAACAGTACGCCTCCACCTCTTGAGAAACTAACTGTGTTGAATTAAAGGCATGACATCTAAAAGCTTTGAAAAGAAAACAATCACATGGTACTGACATTCATGTTTGCTGACCTCTGACCTCTATACCATCAGGAAGTCCTCCCAGCCAATCCCAATTCATCCCCAGCCACAGCGAAGGCTATGGGTCAATCCACCAGCTCCACTGTGTTTATTTTCCCTCATAATTGTTATGTTTGATTTTCCCACTGCCCTCTCAACGCACCCAACGGCCTTATAGTATTCTGATAACCTTCCCCAAATTTCCAGGTTTTACACAAATCCTGGAATAAGCGGAAAATCTGGGAATCCTTCAACTGGAATTTTGGTCCTTTTTCAACCCTACAAACAGGACAGTGAGCTAACTTCTCGTCTTACCCAACTGTGACAAAGTAAACTTCCAGTAACCAAGGGAATTAAGTTCTATATGTTTTATTTKAAAGTAAATTAGTTAAAGAAGTTGCTGTACAATAAGTTTTAGGTTATATCTTAGAGTACATGGAAGTGAAGGTTGTGGATAGGTACGTACTGAGAATTCCTCCTCTTTCAGAGAGAAAGAAGTGACTAACCTTCAGGGGATACTACAGAGAAACATTCACAACCCCAAAAATGAAGACTTGTCTGGGGGTCCTTTTGGGAATAATATGCTGCCAGGCAATTTCTCCTTCTCTCGAAGAATAAACTTTGTTTTGGTTAATTCTGTCTCTCCATTTTAAAGAGGAGTTCAGCCAACAGTCTATAGTAGCACATCGTCTTAGTTCAAAACCTCGACTTGGGTCAAGTCTTCCCTGAATCTTAGCCATGGAGACAGTAACACAACATGGTGCTAAACCACTTAAAACATGGGATCGTTTAAATCCACTGCAAGCCCTTCTTTTCAGGGGCGTCATGCACCCCAGAAATCTTAGGGGGCACAAAGTACGTGAGAATGACGGGGGTGGTCTGGAGGGGGGGCTATAAGTTTGCATTTTAAAACACCTGAAACAGCTTTTTCCTGCAATCTAGAGCCATAATCATTATGTTTAATTCTATTTAAGTCTATTTTTCTGCATATCTAAACATTCCTCTTGAACTGTCTCTATCCTCCTAACTGGTGGTTCTTTTTTTAAAGAAACAAAATATGCTTCTCTGCATCTCTTCAAAAATCTGGGTAAAATTTGATTGATAGCCTGAAATGGCTTCTTGGTAGCTAGTTATGAGGTTGGGAGATTGGGAACCTGTCTGAACTAGGTAAAGCCAGCTTTAAGTGGCTGGTATTGCAGATAGTTTTTTCAATTCATTTTTTATGACAAATCTGCGGGGGCAAGAGCCCCTGTGCCCCCTATGGGCATGATGCCTCTGCTTCTTTTAGACCCTGAAACATGCCATAATTCATGGGTAATTGCTGGAAATATTTAGTCTATGCAACATTTTTCTTTCAAATAAAGACAAACATGCGTTTTGTTCATTTTTCCCCCCAACCCTCCTGAAAAAACTCKGTCTGTCGTTCATTCCTAACCGACAACAACATCTGTAAGCAATCGTGGCGTTACCACCAAAAAAAAACAGCCCAATTACTCCCCGACCAATCAAAACAGAATTAAACAAGAGCTCTTCCTCTAATCACTCCCACATGAATACATGTGTACCATGTCACTCCAGACCTCGTTTCACCCTTTCTACAACAGATCTCATCTCAAATCACTGGTATGTGTTTGATAGGATGAGTGTTTTAGTTTTGGGTTAGATTTAGAGCTTTTTTTGGGGGGGGGGGGAACAACAAGTGTGTGCGTGTCGTGTGTGTGTGTGTGTGTATGTGTGTGGTGTGTGTGTGTGTGTGTGTGTGTGTGTGTGTGTGTGTGTGTGTGTGTGTGTGTGAGAGAGAGTTCCTGAGCTCGCCATCGATTTAGGTCCTGGGTCGAGAGAGACAGCAAGCCGCTCAACCCCTTTCAGCGGCCCGCAACCATAGAAACTCAAACGTGAGGCGCTCCTCGACTGACAGTCCATCTCAGGCAGAGGGGAGATCAGACAATAGAGCCCCTGAGTCAGGTTTTTTCAGCCCCCCTTTAAATTACACGCTACACCGTTCTGACGATTGAACTTCTTGCAAAAGCGAAGAAGAGAAAAAATAAGAAAAGGGAGAAGGGAAAGAAACTCCTCCCATTATAGACTGACCCTTGGCATGCCCGTGCTTTTGCCGGTGTGTGCTTGTGTGCACGCGCGCCCTTCCTTGTTTGAGCCCTCAAACCTCTCTGCCTCCTCCCAGGTGAGTCAGAGGAGAGGAGGAGAAAAAGAGAGAAAGAAAAGGTTGGAAGACAGGAGGGAGGGGATGTTCAGATTCAGAAGGGGGAAATCTACTGGGGGAGGAGTGAGGGGTGAGGAGAAAGCAGGGGCATAAACATTCCATTGGTAGAGCAAATATTCACAGCTCCTGGCCACTCAAGCGTGGCTGACTGCCCTTTTGTGTTCCATGAGGCGGTCGGAGCGGTCCGTGGTTCCAGAGCAGCAATTAAAAGCAGGACCTTTTCACCCATAATCCCTCTGACCTCGACGCCACTGCTACATCCAATCACCCCGTCCTGCAGGTGTTCCTCTCTGTCCGTCTCTTTCTCTGCTTCTTTCTGTTTTTCTTGAAAACCTCTCTTTTTCTACTTCTCGGTACCTTTTATCAGTGTCTTCACACTCAAGCAATATAACTGATATCTGAATTTGAACACCTGAGTTGTGTTTTCTGGACACATACAGTACATGTGTTATCAGTGGTGCCCAGAGTTTTTCCTATGTCACCTGGCCGGGGAAAACTCTGGGCCCTAGTTATGACCTAATCTAGTTATAACCATTATCGTTACTGAGTAAGTCATAAGTATGTCACATTGTAAGTACCTTGAGGATGCGCCGTTTCTGACGATTCCAATCTAGGCCAGGAAATGATAATGATATTTTCTATCCCGAGGATTTCTCTCAGGGAGGCACATAATATTATACAGTACTTTTGAAAGTCATGATACTGTATGTTGTCATGTACTGTAGGGCATCTACCCTGAACCTTAGCTGTTAGAGAATACACGCTAATCTACTTACATGTCAATACCCACTGGGCACAAATGTCAATTTAACATCTATTCCACATTGGTTGAACATAATTTCATTGAAATTCTGTGGAAAWAATGTTGATTCAACCAGTGTGTGCCCAGTGGGTAGAAAATCAAATACTCCACCACGTTTGCATGAGACATCACAAAAATAACCAACATTTTACAGAGGCTGTATAATGTTCATTCTCTGTCTGTTTAACAGAAGGGTTTGGTCTTTGKATGCTCAGTAAGCACCTTACAAAAGAAGGCATTATGAACCACGCATCGGTTGCAGTCGTTACCCAAAATAAATGTAAATTTCATATTAATGCTTATTCCTTGAAATGACTGTCCCACACTCAATTAGTGAAGGGAGAATGAAAGGGTGTATCTTTATTTGTGTGTCACCATAATCCTTTCGCACAGAAAGGGAGGCGATTAAACAGGTTTAAAATACCACAATTCAGACTGTTGGTTAGGAAAAAAACATTCTTATTTTATAAGCACATTAAGCAAATCAATTTAACATAAATTATACGCTGTGGTGACAAAGGCTCTGAGTTGAAAGTCATCTGCAAATGGCGCACATCAAAGTCAAACACCGAAATAAACTTTTGCCTTTGATCAAAAAAGCGAACCGGTGTTTTCTCTCCACACAGGGTTAAACAACAAGCCACAAACATTGCCTTTGAAAAATCCTTTAATTTTTGTAACTGCTTAAGGAGACCATTATCGAAGGAATCAAACTAGTCACAATCTATTGCTGTCCTGAATTTACATAGTATGGAAACTTATAGAAACTCAAATAATATTTGTGAGAAAAATGCTGAGGGTGTACTTCCAAATCGGGGGTGGGGGGAGCAGCACGGTGCCGGGGGATCCCTGAGGGGGGGACTGGCAGTGCTGCAGCATTCATCATCATTACATCAGCGACCACCGAGATCCTTTTATCTGACGCTCATTGACAGTGCACAAACACACTACAGCACAGAGAGGGGGGGTGGGGGAGACGGAGGAATAACGTAGGATAAATAGAGAGAGGGATGAACAGGGTTCAAGATGAGGGGAGAAAGAGAGAAAGAATGGAAAACGAGAGGAATATGAGAGAGGAAAAAAGTAACAAGCATCATTCCATCAATGGAGGAAAAGGTTCGATCTGGAAAGAGTGAGGAGGTGCACGTGCATCAAATCAAATCAAATGTTATTTGTCACATACAACCGAATACAACAGGTGTAGGTAGACCTTACAGTGAAATGCTTACTTACAAGCCCTTAACCAACAATGCAGTTTTAAGAAAAATAAGTGTGAAGAAAGTATTTACTAAAATAAACTGAAGTAAAAAATAAATACAAAATGAAAAAAGAAGATAAAAGAAAAATAACAAATAATTAAAGAGCAACAACGAAATGACATTAGCGAGGCTATATTCAGTGGGTACCGGTACAGAGTCAATGTGCGGGGGCACAGGTTAGTAGAGGTAATTGAGGTAATATGTACATGTAGGTAGAGGTAAAGTGACAGCAGCGTAAAAATGCAAATAGTTCGGGTAGCCATCTGATTAGCTGTTCAAGAGTCTTATGGCTTGGGGGTAGAAGCTGTTAAGAAGCCTTTTGGACCTAGACTTGGCGCTCCGGTACCGCTTGCCGTGCGCTAGCAGAGAGAACAGTCTATAACTAGGGTGGCTGGAGTCTTTAGCAATTTTTAGGGCCTTCCTCTGACACGGTCTGGTATAGAGGCCCTGGATGTCAGGAAGCTTGGCCCCTGTGATGTACTGGGCGGTACGCAGTACACTCTGTAGCGCCTTGCGGTCGGAGGCCGAGCAGTTGCCATACCAGGCGGTGATGCAACCAATCAGGATGCTCTCGATGGTGCAGCTGTAGAACTTTTTGAGGATCTGAGGACCCATGCCAAATCTTTTCGGTCTCCTGAGGGGGAATAGGCGTTGTCGTGCCCTCTTCACGACTGTCTTGGAGTGTTTGGACCATGATAGTTCGTTGGTGATGTGTACACCAAGGAACTTGAAGCTCTCAACCTGCTCCACTACAGCCCCGTCGATGAGAATGGGGGTCGTGCTCTGCCCTCCTTTTCCTGTAGTCCACAATCATCTCCTTTGTCTTGATCACGTTGAGGGAGAGGTTGCTATCCTGGCCTCTCCCTCATCGTGAACAAGACAAAGGAGATGCGTGTGTGTGTGTGTGTGTGTGTGTGTGTGTGTGTGTGTGTGTGTGTGTGTGTGTGTGTGTGTGTGTGTGTGTGTGTGTGTGTGTGTGTGTGTGTGTGTGTGTTTGCACTTTGTGCAGCTATGCCAACAACATTAAGAGCTCAAGCACAGCTGGAATAACTAAAACACTGTGGGGTGAGGATGTAGTGGGTATAACCAGAAACCCTCTGCAAGGGGCCTGGGCCCCCATGTGCTCGCTTTGGAGAGGGATGGGGGGTTGGGGTTGAAGGATAGGGCCCTATAAAGGAGCACACAAAAACCAAGGGTGCATCCCAAATGGCACCCTATTCCCTATTTAGTACACTACTTTCGACCAGGGTCCATAGGGCTCTGGTCAAAAGTAGTGCACTATATAAGGAATAGTGTGCCATTCGGGAGGCAAACCCGAGAGAAACAGCTGAGAGGTGGAGCGGTTAGCAAACCTCAAGTGTGACCAAATGGTCGGAGGTTGGCGGTTCAATCCCCAGGTCAATCCCCATATCGAAGAGACTAGAGAGACGTTCACAATTACAAGCTCAATGGTGTCATTGAGTGAATGGCACATACTTAGGTCGCCATGCTGTGTGCAACACTGCACTGATGGGGATATGGGGATGCCCTTGGCCCTATGGGAGGGGAACGGGAAGAGGGATTCTCTGCTGGATGGAGGATTTGGGTGGTGGGTCCCATTCAAAAGGGATGAGACTTAACATTGTGCCCAGATGGCACTTAGTCTGGCCTACAGCTGATGGGGGATCGTCCCCTGAAGTAAGGCCATTTAGTAGCAATTAGTTACGCCTCACCACACACACACACTTGCACACACACATGCCATTCAACTTGTTCAGTCTAGCCCTTTCTCACCCTTTTGTGTTCAGTGACATGGTCGGGCTGTTTAAACTCTTAAGTCGTTCACACGTTTAGATATTGTTCTATCAGAGTGGGCGACGCCACACCTTGACATCTGAACTGTTTGTGGGGCAATGAGTTCTAGATGAAGTGACTAATGAACAGGACCTGAAATGGAGGGGTGAAATAGCTATGATTCTCGTCTGTTACCCGTCAAAGAAGTCCGCAAACATCTACCCGTCTCCAACAGATACACCGCAAGAGGAATCATTTCAACAAAACTGGGGCTTTTTGTCCGAAGTATCAACTCCATGCAGTTATTTGGGAGTGGGGAGGTGCGGCTGCAAAGCACGTGTGAGAGAGGTTTGGTTTAAATGTTGTTGTCAAGGACAAACAGTGCAACAACGCAGCCCATCGGTGGCTTTCGGCGGAGCTAATGCGATTATGCTCGTCGAGTGCCTCCGTCTCCCAGACCTCTCTACTTAAGACGCTTTGGAGGACTGGCGAGGGACCGTGTGTCGTTTCACACAGCGACGCGCTGAGTGCATCTTACATTCCTGGGTAACAAACCCACACGATGTAATCTTAATGCTTACACGACGCCTCTTTTGCACTTGCTACCCTGCAGATAAGGGGCAAATAAAGAGCCGGGCCACAATGGAAACCTCCGGCGTTCCTCTAGCGTTTCCCCGCTCCCCCAGCCCTCCGCCTATTAGCTTATTTATTTATTGTGCACTGTATTTGTTTGAGTCGCACTGGTGTACTAAGAGCAACTGGGACCCCAAAAGTCCCCAAGACTGAAACAATGGAAAAAGCAGTCAGCCCTTTTCCCTTGGTGGAACGGTTACGCGGTATCGGGTCGCTCTCTCTCTCTCTCTCTCCTCGCTTTTACTCTGACTCGATTCATTTCCCCCCGCGATGCCACAGAGTCTCTGTTCAATACACTTTCTGCTACTTGGCATGAAAGAGGGAAAAGATGCTAGTTCGGGTATTTCGTTTCCAAGCAGAACCCAACAATTGCAAACTGATACCCAGGTAAAGCACAGTACGGCAGCAGCCAAGAAATACAATACATGAAGTCTAGCCGTCATTTGTCCGTGATTCCTAAACCAGTATGTGGGGCCTTGAGATGTTGGTCCATCTTGACTTGAATCCCCACAACAATGATTATTATACAAATAAGCCTCTCTTTCCAACTTGCTCCTAGCCATTCAGTTCAACATGGTAAATACAAGTTTCCTGCCTACATTCACCACTTTGAGTCTTTGGCCCTAAAATGGGGTTAAGTGACCGCATGGAATTCAAAGCGGAGCAAAGAGTGAGGGTCGTATTGGCACACTTCACACCGCGCTTCGGGAAGGCTCGCAAGCAAGACACCACAAAACCTGAACCTACTCTACCTACACATCTCTCCCGTACTTTGCTTAGTATGTTTACCACTGTGTTTTTTTCACTATGGGTACCTCAGCATGTGTCAAAATGAGAGCGAGAGATGCTCTCTACTGTATTTGAGAGTGTGTGAGCTTTTCTGTGCGCGAGTGTATGTACACTGTATGGGCATGTGTGACTTTTCATCTGCAAGTGTATGTATGCACAGCATCAGGAAGAGAGGGGACCCTAGGGAGTGGAAGGGTAGAAGCAGAGGAATTCCTTTGTTGATGAAAAAACTACACATACACTAATACACACACACACACACACCTCATAGTGAGTGGGATCAAGCAGAGGGATGGTAGGGGGGCTGTAGAGGGAGCAGGTAAGGCTTTGAGAGGGGGTCTCCTTTTGCATGGCCCTGGGGACCATCGAACTGCCTCCTCTCCTCCATCTCTCCCTACCTCCATCCCTGCATCTCCACAGGAGGCCTTCCTCTCCATGTCTCCACATACAACTACTCACACTCATGAAGACCTCTAGATAGCTAATACAGTTTGTCCACATACAACTACTCACACTCATAAAGACCTCTAGATAGCTAATACAGTTTGTCCACATACAGTAGAACTTCCATTCATATTTGCATAGTCATCCCTAATGCAATGTCTCCATAGAGGTTCCATTCATATCATTAGACTTGTGTCATTGCATGAAGCAGACATCCTTACCAAGATAATGTACATACAGTCAACTAAGGCTGACCCCAATTAGTCGTGGGGTCGATTGTTTGGTCGAATAGACTGTTGGATCGATCAATACTTTTTTTTGTCGAGCAGTAGCAAATACACTATATATACACGTGGACACCCCTTGAAATTAGTGGATTTGGCTATTTCAACCGCACCCGTTACTGACAGGTGTATAAAATCGAGCGCATAGCAATGCAATCTCCATAGACAAACATTGGCAGTAGAATGGTCCTACTGAAGAGCTCAGTGACATTCAAAGTGGCACCGTCATAGGATGTCACCTTCCCAACAAGTCAGTCAAATGTCTGCCCCGCTAGAGCTGCCCCGGTCAACTGTAAGTGCTGTTATTGTGAAGTGGAAACGTATAGGAGCAACAACGGCTCAGCCGCAAAGTCGTAGGGCACACAAGCTCACAGAACGGGACAGCTGAGTGCTGAAGCAGTGGAAACACATTCTCTGGAGTGATGAATCACGCTTCACCGTCTGGCTGTCCGGCGGACAAATCTGGGTTTGGCGGACGCAGGGGGTTCGGGCTAGGCCCCTTAGTTCCAGTGAAGGGAAATCTTAATGCTACAGCATACAATGACATTCTAGACGATTCTGTGCTTCCAACTTTGTGGCAACAGTTTGGGGAAGGCTCTTTACTGTTTCAGCATGACAATGTCCCCGTGCACAAAGCGAGGTCCATACATTAATGGTTTGCCGAAGAAGAACTTAACTGGCCTGCACAGAGCCCTGACCTCTACTCCATCGAACACCTTTGGGATGAATTGGAACGCCGACTGTGAGCCAGGCCTAATCACCCAACATCAGTGCCCAACCTCACTAATGCTCTTGTGGCTGAATGGAAGCAATTCCCAGCAGCAATTGTGAGTGTGGCTAATATGCACAATGCACATCTCTCTCCTGAATGCACTCTCTCTCATACCAATTTGTGCTCATTCATTGTTTCCTAACTTAATTGTGTGAATTGTTTGCATTTGATTGTTAGTGTATCAATTGCTCATGACGTATATCACCAGTATTACATTTACCGTTATTTCCTTTCATTTCTAATCTACAATGTTTGTTTGGTTACAGCAATTTATTTTCATGCGTTCAATATATTATTACTCCAGTCTTCTATCGTTTTCATTATCGGATTGGACATTTTGTTTTGGTTAATTTAATTCCATTTAGTTTTGTCAGTTTAGTCATTGTCTTTTGTTTGGAGTGCTCGTGCCAACGTTGAGTAACGACGTGCACCTGATTACACATAGAAAGAAGTAGGCCTATAGGCTACCTGGCCTGCGCTAAAATCTAGGCTTATACATTTTATTTTATTTATTTTTTATTTCACCTTTATTTAACCAGGTAGGCTAGTTGAGAACAAGTTCTCATTTGCAACTGCGACCTGGCCAAGATAAAGCATAGCAGTGTGAACAGACAACAACACAGAGTTACACATGGAGTAAACAATAAACAAGTCAATAACATAGTAGGGGGAAAAAAAAAAAAAAAGAGAATCTATATACAATGTGTGCAAAAGGCATGAGGAGGTAGGCAATAAATAGGCCATAGGAGCAAATAATTACAATTTAGCAGATTAACACTGGGGTGATAAATCATCAGATGATCATGTGCAAGTAGAGATACTGGTGTGCAAAAGAGCAGAAAAGTAAATAAATAAAAACAGTATGGGGATGAGGTAGGTAAATTGGGTGGGCTATATACCGATGGACTATGTACAGCTGCAGCGATCGGTTTGCTGCTCAGATAGCAGATGTTTAAAGTTGTTGTGTTGTACATGTGCCCATTTGGAGATCTGATAGTATTTCTGATTGGCTTTAAGCACCACCACTAATGAGCTGTGGAGCTTCTCAAAGTAATCATTTTCTTCACCTCAGACAGCAAGTAAACAAAGTCTGTTTTTACATCCATAGAGAATGACAATAGTTCCTCAATGTATTTGAAAAATCTTTCCAGCTCTCTTCCTTTCGATAACCACTCAGTGTGAAAGGGAAAAATGCCTTGCTCTGATCCAGTGGAAACATCATAAAATAGGCCTACCTGATTACTTTTTTATCCCGTAAGCAAATCGCCTACAGTTGTGTCTGTCCTGAGCTCACTTAACGTGTGAGAAACTCTGAGGGCCTAGAAAATTTTATTGAATGTTGCAAGTTTGCTAGCACCAGCTTCAGGCCTGACCTAAGTTAATAGTTGATACAATGTTTCAAGTTCATTGCAGACAGGCCATGCGTAGCCAATGTGATTTATAGGATATTTATTTTTAATCAGGATATTTTCTACCTGCAGGCTGCAATGTTTTATTTGTTGGCTTTATGTAGGTTAGTTTTGACAATGGCAATAGAAGTAACTTTTTAGGTTTGTATCATTTTCATTTAGATTTGGATCGAATTTTGATTAACCACTTGACAATGACTTTGAGATACGAAGACATTATTATAAATGAAATTGAACTGTTCCACGAAAATGTGAATATGAAAACCATAACTGGCACGCAGATCGGTAGAAATAGTGAGATCAATTGGCATTCCACATGAGAAAGGTTGCCCGACTCCTCGTGTAGCCTATTACCAGCAACTTCAGGAGACTAACGGCAGAATTTACGAAAGCCAGCAGGAGTGGGAGGAGGACGGTCGGGTCAGGTTACGTTTTTTCCCCTTCTGGTCATCTTGATCTCTGGCTCCCTCTTGAGTCATATGTGTCTTGTTTTATGGCCCTGGTCAAAAGAAGTAGGGAATAGGGTGCCCTTTGGGATGCAGACACAGAGGCAGTTCCAGTGGAGTGATGGAGTGATGGAGTTGTTGCTTCAACGTCCCCCAGACCATGTCCGTCTGTCTGTCCAGAGGCTGAGCCCACAGGTTGCTGGTCCCTCTCTCATTTCCACACTCTAACCCCCCAGTTCCCTCTGGGCTCTCCTACTCTCCCTCTGTCTCTGTCTATTTTCTCTAATTTCCCCCTCTCTATCTTTCCATCGCTCTCTTTCCCTTTTCTATATCTGTCTTTTCCTTTCTTTCTCTCTCTGTCTCTCCAACTTTCTATCTCTCTTTTCCCCCTCTCTTTCTCTCACAAATCTCTCCTGCGCGCCTGCTCTCCCTCTCGCTCTGCCTTCCTCCCACCCCACCCCTTTGCTCTCTCCTTCCTCTCTGTCACTGGTATAAACGGTACAGCACAGACCAGAGTGAGTGGAGGAGAGGAGGGTAGTGAATGATGTGATTGATGACAGAGCAGGGCCTCTGCGGGGGAACAACAGCCAGGGGCCAGCGTGATAATAACGCAGCACAATAATCAACCCAACCCATGAAGCAGACAATCAGCAAGGCAAAGCAGGCAGCACAGGCCCCTATTAGGCAGGCCTCATCAGGACGGCTAAGTGAGAAATTAGCCCTCGCCCGAGCCCGCGACGATTCATCAAGTCGCGGCCCCCGACGCCCCCCCCAAGAAGTCATAATGTTTACTTAAAGACTCGGCCGCCATGCCCCCGAAGGTGCGCTTATGGCTGTTATTAATTCTCTCGTCGGACCCTCGCGGCCGCCCATTTAAAGTGTATCAGAGGAGGGGGATGATTGGACGAGATGAAGTTCCGGCACTGGTGTTTGGCTCTCTGGCGATAAAGGGAGGGAGCGGAGGGAAGGAGGGAGGAGAGGAGGGAGGGAGGAGGGAGGGAAGGGAGGGGGGAGGGAGGGCAAAATAAAGATACCATCACATTTGCAAAAATGAAGGTCGCTGGAATTTAGACCTTGTTCAATGGGAAGTGAAAGAGGGATGGAGGCGATGGAGGGAGAGGAGAGGAGCGAAACGGGCGGAGGAAGTGAAAGAGGGAGGGAGGGCTGAGAGGGATGGCACGCGGGGGAAGTGAAGGAGGGAGGACGAAGGAAGGGGACGCGGCGGAGGAAGTGAAAGAGGGATCGGAGGGATGGAGGGAGAAGGAGAGGACGAACGGGCGGAGGAAGTGAAAAAGGAGGAAAGGCATTCAAAGGGCAACTGAGTCGCACATTCCACACTACATTCCGATGATTCGGTTTTATCATCTGTTCTCCTTCTACCAGGTGGACCCACGGGGTCCAAGTCCCAAATGGCACCCTATTCCCTATTTAGTGCACTACTTTTGATCAGGGTCCATAGGGCTCTGCTCAAAAGTAGTGCGCTACGTAGGGAATAGGGTACCATTTGGGACGATACCCGAGGAAATAACTTCAACACGCCCCGGCCAAGAACGCCTGGCGATTGCTCATGCTATCAGCATGCTATCAGAGCCCTAATAGTCTTTTAACATGGCATGGCTGTGACGGACGGGGGAAGAAGCGGGAGAAGGAAGTGGGGGAGTTGGGCCTAGTTCATTTGTTGGGGCGGACGGAACTGAGGCTCACTTAATGAGGCGGCTAAGTAACTCCTCTTAAACCACGCAATGCTATGAATCACTTGTATAAAACAAACTCTATGACCGGGTGTAAGGAGTGTGCTGAGAGTTGGGAAGCAAGTTCAGGGAGTGAGTGATTTCATAAATAAACACAACTAAATACAAAACAAGAAACACAAAACAGACATGACACTGGAACAGAACCAATAACGCCTGGAGGATCCGAAGGGAGTGACATATATAGGGCAGGTAATCAAGTAGGTACTCTACTCTACTGTAATCTACTCTACTGTACTCTAATCTACTCTACTGTTCTGTAATCTACTGTACTGTACTGTACCAGGAGTATGGTTGAGAGAGTGGTAGATCAAAGGAAGTAGAGACACAGAGGGAGTCTTAGTCAGAGACTCCCAGCCAGCTCCCCTTTGGCTGACGTGTCTCCCAACAGCACCACTAGTTTGGTAGGAAGACAACACTTCAGTCTCACTTTCATGAAAAGCCCCCCCATCAGGGCCTGCTCACTCTCACTCTCACACACACACACACGCGCGCGCGCGCACGCGCACACACTCTCTCAGAAGGATTGGCGCTCCCCAAAGCACCCGTTTCTCCACACAGAGAACTACCAAGTCAAAAGTTTACACCCCACCCATCAAGGTTTCTATTTTACTTAACATGTAGAATAATATAAACATCCCAAAAAACTATGAAAAACACATATGAACATAGCAACCAAACATTTGGTCAACTCCTTTGAAAAACAAATCATACCCACTAAGCGAAACCCAAAGCATCATACGCTGCAAAATGCTCTACCCATACTCTAATCCACAATCTTAAATAAGAATCACTACATTCACCAAGCAGCACAACCCATCACACTGTCCCCCTCCATGCTTAACAATGGAACCACACACTTGACAAACCATCCAATCATCACACACTCTCATCTCACAAAACACGCGTGAACAATACAATTCTCAAATTTGACTCACCAGACCAAAGGGACAATTCCACCTCTAACTTTAAGCTCCAGAGGGCAAGCATCCTAACCCAATCCATCTCACATCTAGAAACTCACTACAGACCCTGATTCATCTCCGTTGTATCCACAAACCCGCAATTACCCATGCTACCAAGCACAATGACCCACTCTCCCAATTGCCGATACCCATCATTGTAAATAAGAACCGACTGCCAATTTAAAACAAACAATAAAAATTACATAAAAAATCCATCTCTTTTCCCAAGCAATCTGCATTAATTTACCAATTCTCTCCCAACCCCTATTATGCTGATCACGCTTACTGCCTCCATCCGTCCCTAGACTCACTGATGGTTATCACTACGATCTTCCTTCCTTTCGTCCCCCTCGTTTTCCTGGATCTCTGCAATCTCACCGTCTAGGGTAAAGTCTGTGAAAATCCCTCTACTGTGCTCTTTAGCAAAAGTATATCTCCTTCCCTTCTGATTAGACCCACAGCTCCCGACCCCTCCTTCTCACCTCCACCTCTCTCTTCTCTCCCTCTCTTTCTCGAGACCTGAAACCTAACCATCCCTCAAGAACTACTCTGGCCTATATCCTTCTCCCCACCACCTTCCCTCCTGCAGCTAAACCCACCTTTCAACGACTGCTACCTTTCCCAACCTCGCTCAACCAACTCTTCTAACCCACCCTGCGTCTCTAACGAATGATGCTATAAAACCTAACGACATACTCCTACTACCATTGCACCCTCTACCAAACCACTATATTATTAGATTGACCCTCTTCAGCTATAAACGTAATTGTCAACATCTCCATCTACTTAAATCCTCAGCCCCCACAGGCAAAATGACTGCCACCCCTCAACCTTTCCTCTCTATTCTTCCCATCCGGCCCCTTTCTAAATTTCCTACCACGCTCTTACACCATGCCTTTTACTCTCTTCTACACTTACATCCTAATAAAAAAAGGCTTCATAAAATACATTTATTAAAATAAATCGAAATAGTGGTTCTTCACAAACCAAACCATCACTACTAAACATAATTGAATTCTTACCTTTAACTCGAGCATTATGCCTCACACCAAAAGAGACTGCACTTAACCTAATAACTCCTAATCCAACCGACCTACACCCATCACAACGCCAACCCAAGAAAAAAAAATGCCACCAAAAAAGAAACCGAAATATAACAACAAATACCTATCTCTAAGTAGATCCACCTCCGATTTACCATGATGATAGAGTAAATTTTCCCCCCACCAAACCCTTTTTTACGATCTTATATCTTAAAGCCGCCATCCCTTTCTCTCATAAATAAACAACTTACAGATAACTACCTCCAAATACAATTCAGAAACAGCCCAAACTACACAAGCAAATCCTAGCAATTCTTAAACTATCATCTATTTAACATGAATTAAACAACAATTAAGATTTCTCAAAAACTCAGCCTTCCATAAGACTTACTCAACTGCATACTCATACTACAAAGATGATTCAGTAAAAATATAAAATATCTACAAATGACTACCTCCACTCCAATCAACTAATAAAAGACAGTCACTCAGGAAACTCTCTTTCATCCAAATGCCAAGCAGTTATAAACCCTCACCCTTTCAGCACTCTCCATCATATTTTAATATAATACACATCCCCCCCCATTATACAAAATGACTCTCTGGACACAACACACTTTCAGTCTATCTTATCTAACATTCCAAACAACAGTCAAAGAGAACCAAAACAGGTACCAAACAAGCTACCTTCACTACTAATTCCTTGGAAAAAACCATAAAGCTCCAAAAATAGCATTCCATGTGACCACCAACATCCCACCACTTGATCCCAAAACGCGATAACGTTCACTCGAACATCTTAGATCTAACAACACGAATCCCAATAGACTGACAGGCTTAAACAACTTTTATACTTCATCCAGTTTATCCAAGTGACCTCCCCGCCAAGCAATAATACGATAAAAAAAAGGGCAGACCATATACACACGCCCACAACCCATGCAACCCCAATCCAGACCATAAACAAAAACTCGACTCCCTCCACGCACACCTGAGACCCCTCCGCCATTGTGTGTTTCAACAATCGTCATACAGCACCAGTGCCTAATCAAGCCCAAGCAATTGATGATCACAGCGCCAAACAACATAAACTCTACAACAAAAATTATCTACAACCCCAAACCTAAAACAAGCAAAGGATATACAAAAAGCAGAGAAGGAAAAAACGATAACAAGACCAAGAAGAAAACATCACCACAAAAAATATATCAAGACGAAACCATAACAATACTGTAACAAACAAGTTTTGCACCGTGATCAGGATATAAAACACATTGCAGACCTACCGACCCCCGAAATACAAAGGAACGCCGAACACAACAAAACGAACACTCCACAAGATTGCGTATCAATGGCGCAACATTGTGGTGCAGAAACACGAAATGACTATGTGATAGTGTGTGGGTGTGTGTGTGTTGTCGTGTGGTGGTGTACTAAACCTAAGTGTGTCACTGGCCCTGTGTTGTGAACCGCTGCCGCCTGTTTGTCTGTGTGATGTCGAGGTGTGTGGTGCTGTGTAATGTGTTGTGTTGTGTGTGGGGGGGCGGCACGTGGGTGCATGTGTCGTGAGCGTAGGCTACCTTAACTGACATCTTCGGCGA
>NC_036867.1:13789128-13790257 GCF_002910315.2 Salvelinus sp. IW2-2015
CACACACACACACACACACACACACACACACACACACACACACACACACACAAACACACACAGAGAAACGCGCACTGGAGCTAATCACTCACAAGCACAATAACTCTTACCCAGAGCTCGGCCTAAAGGTCTACTGAAGATGCACTTCACGTTTCAAAACACACACAAGTGAATATCATCGGAGTGAAGACTGAATTTGAAGTTACCGCAAGTCCAGTAAAAAGGTATACATCTGATTCAAACCCGTACTCCATTGAGATATGCAATAACATCCACATGACTTATCATACAACTCACAGCATTTCCAAGTGTGCAACAAAAACCTCCCCCTACACTCAAAAGGGACATACAGACGAACTCTCGAAAGAAAAGGCCACGAAAAAACGCGGGGAACAAGACTTGCAATTACACTGGCAGCTCCCTCGAGCCGTCGTCAGTCAGGAAGCTAACCAACATCTGGCTGTGTTTACGCCTTTCAGCTGTTTGCGTTGCCGCCTGAAATAAATTCTGGGGGCCATAAAGCCATCGCTTAGGACGCCTCCTAAACACTCTCCACACTCGCTTACTTCTCAGTTATCCCTCCAGACCAAGGTTGTATTCATTAGGGCACAAATCGTTTCAAAACATTTTAACAACGGATAACACATTTTTTCCCCCTTATTGGACAGGTCAAGGTAGTCCGTCCCTGTTTCAGTCTGTTTTCTTCCATTCGGTGCCCGATGAACACAGCCCGGGGCTCCGGCACTACGCCAACGCTAGCATGGTAATACGTGCAAATAAAAACGTTGAGGAGGAAGCCTTAATTGGTGAGTTAGACGGGTACCGGGGGTAAATTGGGAAACATGGGGAGCAGCTGGCACCGTTCTGGAGGTTGAGACAGGGATAATAAGTTCACCCTTTGCAGGAGAGACAGTCGGCGATGAATCAGATCAGAGGAACGTTGTACTGTAATCACCCCCCTCTCTTTTTCTCTAGTGTTTTCCTCTCGTTCTCTCTCTCTTTTCTGATCGGCAGAGACAGTCTGGCTGGCAGCTACACAATCTGGCACCTATCACACACAGGACTGGTTGGTAGTCGCGGGAGAGGGCTCTCCTGCGTTCACACACACACACACACACACACACACACA